>NC_081310.1:96014500-96107838 GCF_026419965.1 Kogia breviceps
AGAGATATCAAGACTTAGCTTTGAAGATGCTTACTAGTCGGATAGATACTTGTGCGATGAACAGGGTCTGGTGAGTCCAGTTGATTGAGCAAGGAGTAGGTCGTGTCCATTCCATATTCGGTTTTCGGAAGGGTATCTGTGCTCATTTCAAACTCGAGTTTTATGCGTCACCCCACCTCACCTTTCCCCTGAAGCAGGCATAAGTGTGTTTTCTAAAAGCGTGACTCTGTTCTGTTTGGGGATTCAGTGCATGGGGAGCGATTTTTACATTCCCTCGATAAGTGATATCATAAGTTTCTTTTTTGTGGGACTTATTTCACTGAGGATGATCGTACCTAAATCCACTCAGGATGCTGCTACCAGCCTCATGACGTGGATTTCATGGCTGAGTGACACTCCATTGGACCTACGTAGCACCTCTTCTGCACTTGTCCACTTGTCCACTCGTCATTGTCCACTTGGCTCTTTCCTGGGATATGAAACGTGTACCGGAGTGGAGGTTCTTGTCAAGACAGCAGCCCTCAACTTTGGGGTCCCTGTGTCTGGTTGATTTTTTCATTTTCCCAAGGTCAACGCCCATGTGTGGAAGTGCCCTATGCTCTGTGGTTCTGTGTTTTACATGGTTTGGGAAAGAGGATACACTTGTGAAGATTGGCTGTTGGCCATTGACATCCCGCCCATCAGCTTAACAAGGCTCCCTTGACTCCGTGGGCTGTCCTGCCTTTCTGGTTTTTAGACTTTTTTCGCCTGGCCCTTTTGCCCCGGGGGGGGGCGAGAGATTTCTTTGTAGTGCTGATTTGCTCTCCCAGGTTGCTTGGTTGGCCACAAAGGGCGTATGCGTTTTTTCCTGAATATATTCAGGAAAAAACGCATACGCCCTTTTTGGCCAACCGCATCATTGTCCACGTTCTGGCGCTTTTCATGTGCTATCGGGGCCATTCCGATGTACCCGTTGACATCCGTTTCCTGCAGTTCTGCCTTGCGTTCAGCGCCTCTTCGTAGCCTGACCTCAATATATTTTGGGGCGATAGTTATCGTTTAGAACTCTGCAGGTTTGGGAAGTGCAGTGCCCCTGAGCTCCATTTCCCAAGTCGCTTTTTTGTGAGTGGGACGCAACACGGCTGGATGGCTTCACGCCCTATTGTCGATCCGGGGTGGCAGGCTGAACCGCTGGTGAATTCTTCTTCGTGATGGGAAATGAGAGTGACATGTGCCCGACCAAACACCTCCAGCGAGTCTCTCATTGGTTCCCCCTCTTGCAGTTCATCCTGCGGACAAATTGCAGACGGTACGAAAGAGGCATGGAAAGGCGCCGAGTCTCCAAGTGGGGAGATTGTTAGTAAGGGGGCCTGAATGGAGAACACGAGCACCAGGAGATGAAAATTGAGGTGAGTTTCAGAAAGCTTTCCCGATCCCACGGTGTAGCATCCGCTGGGTTTCCAATGAGTGCTTTCGCTGTCGGAAGATTGCGTTGAACCTGGAGAGTTGGGACCCATGGAATGGGGAGCACGCAGGATTCCTTTCAAGGGTCTGCATTTGCTTTCCCAACCTCACCAATCGTCTCAGCCCCAAGAGTGTCCAGCCTTATGTCTTCTGCCGCTGGGGCTGTAGATGTGGTCAATCCTGGTTGCATGCCAGTCCCTGAACGCATTTTGGAAGAATTTCTCTCTGTTTTGCCCTGCTTGTTTCTTCTTTATGTTGGAAATGTATCCTCAGAATGGGTCTGAGCTGATTTTCCCTGCTGGTTTTAGGCCGCTTGACACACACTTGATGCACTTACACAGAGATATCAAGACTTAGCTTTGAAGATGCTTACTAGTCGGATAGATACTTGTGCGATGAACAGGGTCTGGTGAGTCCAGTTGATTGAGCAAGGAGTAGGTCGTGTCCATTCCATATTCGGTTTTCGGAAGGGTATCTGTGCTCATTTCAAACTCGAGTTTTATGCGTCACCCCACCTCACCTTTCTCCTAAAGCAGGCATAAGTGTGTTTTCTAAAAGCGTGACTCTGTTCTGTTTGGGGATTCAGTGCATGGGGAGCGATTTTTACATTCCCTCGATAAGTGATATCATAAGTTTCTTTTTTTGTGGGACTTATTTCACTGAGGATGATCGTACCTAAATCCACTCAGGATGCTGCTACCAGCCTCATGACGTGGATTTCATGGCTGAGTGACACTCCATTGGACCTACGTAGCACCACTTGTCCACTTGTCCACTTGTCTTTGTCCACTTGTCCACTCGTCTTTGTCCACTTGGCTCTTTCCTGGGATATGAAACGTGTACTGGAGTGGAGGTTCTTGTCAAGACAGCAGCCCTCAACTTTGGGGTCCCTGTGTCTGGTTGATTTTTTCATTTTCCCAAGGTCAACGCCCATGTGTGGAAGTGCCCTATGCTCTGTGGTTCTGTGTTTTCCATGGTTTGGGAAAGAGGATACACTTGTGAAGATTGGCTGTTGGCCATTGACATCCCGCCCATCAGCTTAACAAGGCTCCCTTGACTCCGTGGGCTGTCCTGCCTTTCTGGTTTTTAGACTTTTTTCGCCTGGCCCTTTTGCCCCGGGGGGGGGGGGCGAGAGATTTCTTTGTAGTGCTGATTTGCTCTCCCAGGTTGCTTGGTTGGCCAAAAAGGGCGTATGCGTTTTTTCCTGAATATATTCAGGAAAAAACGCATACGCCCTTTTTGGCCAACCGCATCATTGTCCACGTTCTGGCGCTTTTCATGTGCTATCGGGGCCATTCCGATGTACCCGTTGACATCCGTTTCCTGCAGTTCTGCCTTGCGTTCAGCGCCTCTTCGTAGCCTGACCTCAATATATTTTGGGGCGATAGTTATCGTTTAGAACTCTGCAGGTTTGGGAAGTGCAGTGCCCCTGAGCTCCATTTCCCAAGTCGCTTTTTTGTGAGTGGGACGCAACACGGCTGGATGTCTTCACGCCCTATTGTCGATCCGGGGTGGCAGGCTGAACCGCTGGTGAATTCTTCCTCGTGATGGGAAATGAGAGTGACATGTGCCCGACCAAACACCTCCAGCGAGTGTCTCATTGGTTCCCCCTCTTGCAGTTCATCCTGCGGACAAATTGCAGACGGTACGAAAGAGGCATGGAAAGGCGCCGAGTCTCCAAGTGGGGAGATTGTTAGTAAGGGGGCCTGAATGGAGAACACGAGCACCAGGAGATGAAAACTGAGGTGAGTTTCAGAAAGCTTTCCCGATCCCACGGTGTAGCAACCGCTGGGTTTCCAATGAGTGCTTTCGCTGTCGGAAGATTGCGTTGAACCTGGAGAGTTGGGACCCATGGAATGGGGAGCACGCAGGATTCCTTTCAAGGGTCTGCATTTGCTTTCCCAACCTCACCAATCGTCTCAGCCCCAAGAGTGTCCAGCCTTATGTCTTCTGCCGCTGGGGCTGTAGATGTGGTCAATCCTGGTTGCATGCCAGTCCCTGAACGCATTTTGGAAGAATTTCTCTCTGTTTTGCCCTGCTTGTTTCTTCTTTATGTTGGAAATGTATCCTCAGAATGGGTCTGAGCTGATTTTCCCTGCTGGTTTCAGGCCGCTTGACAAACACTTGATGCACTTACACAGAGATATCAAGACTTAGCTTTGAAGATGCTTACTAGTCGGATAGATACTTGTGCGATGAACAGGGTCTGGTGAGTCCAGTTGATTGAGCAAGGAGTAGGTCGTGTCCATTCCATATTCGGTTTTCGGAAGGGTATCTGTGCTCATTTCAAACTCGAGTTTTATGCGTCACCCCACCTCACCTTTCCCCTGAAGCAGGCATAAGTGTGTTTTCTAAAAGCGTGACTCTGTTCTGTTTGGGGATTCAGTGCATGGGGAGCGATTTTTACATTCCCTCGATAAGTGATATCATAAGTTTCTTTTTTTGTGGGACTTATTTCACTGAGGATGATCGTACCTAAATCCACTCAGGATGCTGCTACCAGCCTCATGACGTGGATTTCATGGCTGAGTGACACTCCATTGGACCTACGTAGCACCACTTGTCCACTTGTCCACTTGTCTTTGTCCACTTGTCCACTCGTCTTTGTCCACTTGGCTCTTTCCTGGGATATGAAACGTGTACCGGAGTGGAGGTTCTTGTCAAGACAGCAGCCCTCAACTTTGGGGTCCCTGTGTCTGGTTGATTTTTTCATTTTCCCAAGGTCAACGCCCATGTGTGGAAGTGCCCTATGCTCTGTGGTTCTGTGTTTTACATGGTTTGTGAAAGAGGATACACTTGTGAAGATTGGCTGTTGGCCATTGACATCCCGCCCATCAGCTTAACAAGGCTCCCTTGACTCCGTGGGCTGTCCTGCCTTTCTGGTTTTTAGACTTTTTTCGCCTGGCCCTTTTGCCCCGGGGGGGGGGGGGGCGAGAGATTTCTTTGTAGTGCTGATTTGCTCTCCCAGGTTGCTTGGTTGGCCAAAAAGGGCGTATGCGTTTTTTCCTGAATATATTCAGGAAAAAACGCATACGCCCTTTTTGGCCAACCGCATCATTGTCCACGTTCTGGCGCTTTTCATGTGCTATCGGGGCCATTCCGATGTACCCGTTGACATCCGTTTCCTGCAGTTCTGCCTTGCGTTCAGCGCCTCTTCGTAGCCTGACCTCAATATATTTTGGGGCGATAGTTATCGTTTAGAACTCTGCAGGTTTGGGAAGTGCAGTGCCCCTGAGCTCCATTTCCCAAGTCGCTTTTTTGTGAGTGGGACGCAACACGGCTGGATGGCTTCACGCCCTATTGTCGATCCGGGGTGGCAGGCTGAACCGCTGGTGAATTCTTCTTCGTGATGGGAAATGAGAGTGACATGTGCCCGACCAAAGACCTCCAGCGAGTCTCTCATTGGTTCCCCCTCTTGCAGTTCATCCTGCGGACAAATTGCAGACGGTACGAAAGAGGCATGGAAAGGCGCCGAGTCTCCAAGTGGGGAGATTGTTAGTAAGGGGGCCTGAATGGAGAACACGAGCACCAGGAGATGAAAACTGAGGTGAGTTTCAGAAAGCTTTCCCGATCCCACGGTGTAGCATCCGCTGGGTTTCCAATGAGTGCTTTCGCTGTCGGAAGATTGCGTTGAACCTGGAGAGTTGGGACCCATGGAATGGGGAGCACGCAGGATTCCTTTCAAGGGTCTGCATTTGCTTTCCCAACCTCACCAATCGTCTCAGCCCCAAGAGTGTCCAGCCTTATGTCTTCTGCCGCTGGGGCTGTAGATGTGGTCAATCCTGGTTGCATGCCAGTCCCTGAACGCATTTTGGAAGAATTTCTCTCTGTTTTGCCCTGCTTGTTTCTTCTTTATGTTGGAAATGTATCCTCAGAATGGGTCTGAGCTGATTTTCCCTGCTGGTTTTAGGCCGCTTGACACACACTTGATGCACTTACACAGAGATATCAAGACTTAGCTTTGAAGATGCTTACTAGTCGGATAGATACTTGTGCGATGAACAGGGTCTGGTGAGTCCAGTTGATTGAGCAAGGAGTAGGTCGTGTCCATTCCATATTCGGTTTTCGGAAGGGTATCTGTGCTCATTTCAAACTCGAGTTTTATGCGTCACCCCACCTCACCTTTCCCCTGAAGCAGGCATAAGTGTGTTTTCTAAAAGCGTGACTCTGTTCTGTTTGGGGATTCAGTGCATGGGGAGCGATTTTTACATTCCCTCGATAAGTGATATCATAAGTTTCTTTTTTTGTGGGACTTATTTCACTGAGGATGATCGTACCTAAATCCACTCAGGATGCTGCTGCCAGCCTCATGACGTGGATTTCATGGCTGAGTGACACTCCATTGGACCTACGTAGCACCACTTGTCCACTTGTCCACTTGTCTTTGTCCACTTGTCCACTCGTCTTTGTCCACTTGGCTCTTTCCTGGGATATGAAACGTGTACCGGAGTGGAGGTTCTTGTCAAGACAGCAGCCCTCAACTTTGGGGTCCCTGTGTCTGGTTGATTTTTTCATTTTCCCAAGGTCAACGCCCATGTGTGGAAGTGCCCTATGCTCTGTGGTTCTGTGTTTTACATGGTTTGGGAAAGAGGATACACTTGTGAAGATTGGCTGTTGGCCATTGACATCCCGCCCATCAGCTTAACAAGGCTCCCTTGACTCCGTGGGCTGTCCTGCCTTTCTGGTTTTTAGACTTCTTTCGCCTGGCCCTTTTGCCCCGGGGGGGGGGGGCCGAGAGATTTCTTTGTAGTGCTGATTTGCTCTCCCAGGTTGCTTGGTTGGCCAAAAAGGGCGTATGCGTTTTTTCCTGAATATATTCAGGAAAAAACGCATACGCCCTTTTTGGCCAACCGCATCATTGTCCACGTTCTGGCGCTTTTCATGTGCTATCGGGGCCATTCCGATGTACCCGTTGACATCCGTTTCCTGCAGTTCTGCCTTGCGTTCAGCGCCTCTTCGTAGCCTGACCTCAATATATTTTGGGGCGATAGTTATCGTTTAGAACTCTGCAGGTTTGGGAAGTGCAGTGCCCCTGAGCTCCATTTCCCAAGTCGCTTTTTTGTGAGTGGGACGCAACACGGCTGGATGGCTTCACGCCCTATTGTCGATCCGGGGTGGCAGGCTGAACCGCTGGTGAATTCTTCTTCGTGATGGGAAATGAGAGTGACATGTGCCCGACCAAAGACCTCCAGCGAGTCTCTCATTGGTTCCCCCTCTTGCAGTTCATCCTGCGGACAAATTGCAGACGGTACGAAAGAGGCATGGAAAGGCGCCGAGTCTCCAAGTGGGGAGATTGTTAGTAAGGGGGCCTGAATGGAGAACACGAGCACCAGGAGATGAAAACTGAGGTGAGTTTCAGAAAGCTTTCCCGATCCCACGGTGTAGCATCCGCTGGGTTTCCAATGAGTGCTTTCGCTGTCGGAAGATTGCGTTGAACCTGGAGAGTTGGGACCCATGGAATGGGGAGCACGCAGGATTCCTTTCAAGGGTCTGCATTTGCTTTCCCAACCTCACCAATCGTCTCAGCCCCAAGAGTGTCCAGCCTTATGTCTTCTGCCGCTGGGGCTGTAGATGTGGTCAATCCTGGTTGCATGCCAGTCCCTGAACGCATTTTGGAAGAATTTCTCTCTGTTTTGCCCTGCTTGTTTCTTCTTTATGTTGGAAATGTATCCTCAGAATGGGTCTGAGCTGATTTTCCCTGCTGGTTTTAGGCCGCTTGACACACACTTGATGCACTTACACAGAGATATCAAGACTTAGCTTTGAAGATGCTTACTAGTCGGATAGATACTTGTGCGATGAACAGGGTCTGGTGAGTCCAGTTGATTGAGCAAGGAGTAGGTCGTGTCCATTCCATATTCGGTTTTCGGAAGGGTATCTGTGCTCATTTCAAACTCGAGTTTTATGCGTCACCCCACCTCACCTTTCCCCTGAAGCAGGCATAAGTGTGTTTTCTAAAAGCGTGACTCTGTTCTGTTTGGGGATTCAGTGCATGGGGAGCGATTTTTACATTCCCTCGATAAGTGATATCATAAGTTTCTTTTTTTGTGGGACTTATTTCACTGAGGATGATCGTACCTAAATCCACTCAGGATGCTGCTGCCAGCCTCATGACGTGGATTTCATGGCTGAGTGACACTCCATTGGACCTACGTAGCACCACTTGTCCACTTGTCCACTTGTCTTTGTCCACTTGTCCACTCGTCTTTGTCCACTTGGCTCTTTCCTGGGATATGAAACGTGTACCGGAGTGGAGGTTCTTGTCAAGACAGCAGCCCTCAACTTTGGGGTCCCTGTGTCTGGTTGATTTTTTCATTTTCCCAAGGTCAACGCCCATGTGTGGAAGTGCCCTATGCTCTGTGGTTCTGTGTTTTACATGGTTTGGGAAAGAGGATACACTTGTGAAGATTGGCTGTTGGCCATTGACATCCCGCCCATCAGCTTAACAAGGCTCCCTTGACTCCGTGGGCTGTCCTGCCTTTCTGGTTTTTAGACTTCTTTCGCCTGGCCCTTTTGCCCCGGGGGGGGGGGGCCGAGAGATTTCTTTGTAGTGCTGATTTGCTCTCCCAGGTTGCTTGGTTGGCCAAAAAGGGCGTATGCGTTTTTTCCTGAATATATTCAGGAAAAAACGCATACGCCCTTTTTGGCCAACCGCATCATTGTCCACGTTCTGGCGCTTTTCATGTGCTATCGGGGCCATTCCGATGTACCCGTTGACATCCGTTTCCTGCAGTTCTGCCTTGCGTTCAGCGCCTCTTCGTAGCCTGACCTCAATATATTTTGGGGCGATAGTTATCGTTTAGAACTCTGCAGGTTTGGGAAGTGCAGTGCCCCTGAGCTCCATTTCCCAAGTCGCTTTTTTGTGAGTGGGACGCAACACGGCTGGATGGCTTCACGCCCTATTGTCGATCCGGGGTGGCAGGCTGAACCGCTGGTGAATTCTTCTTCGTGATGGGAAATGAGAGTGACATGTGCCCGACCAAACACCTCCAGCGAGTCTCTCATTGGTTCCCCCTCTTGCAGTTCATCCTGCGGACAAATTGCAGACGGTACGAAAGAGGCATGGAAAGGCGCCGAGTCTCCAAGTGGGGAGATTGTTAGTAAGGGGGCCTGAATGGAGAACACGAGCACCAGGAGATGAAAACTGAGGTGAGTTTCAGAAAGCTTTCCCGATCCCACGGTGTAGCATCCGCTGGGTTTCCAATGAGTGCTTTCGCTGTCGGAAGATTGCGTTGAACCTGGAGAGTTGGGACCCATGGAATGGGGAGCACGCAGGATTCCTTTCAAGGGTCTGCATTTGCTTTCCCAACCTCACCAATCGTCTCAGCCCCAAGAGTGTCCAGCCTTATGTCTTCTGCCGCTGGGGCTGTAGATGTGGTCAATCCTGGTTGCATGCCAGTCCCTGAACGCATTTTGGAAGAATTTCTCTCTGTTTTGCCCTGCTTGTTTCTTCTTTATGTTGGAAATGTATCCTCAGAATGGGTCTGAGCTGATTTTCCCTGCTGGTTTTAGGCCGCTTGACACACACTTGATGCACTTACACAGAGATATCAAGACTTAGCTTTGAAGATGCTTACTAGTCGGATAGATACTTGTGCGATAAACAGGGTCTGGTGAGTCCAGTTGATTGAGCAAGGAGTAGGTCGTGTCCATTCCATATTCGGTTTTCGGAAGGGTATCTGTGCTCATTTCAAACTCGAGTTTTATGCGTCACCCCACCTCACCTTTCCCCTGAAGCAGGCATAAGTGTGTTTTCTAAAAGCGTGACTCTGTTCTGTTTGGGGATTCAGTGCATGGGGAGCGATTTTTACATTCCCTCGATAAGTGATATCATAAGTTTCTTTTTTTGTGGGACTTATTTCACTGAGGATGATCGTACCTAAATCCACTCAGGATGCTGCTACCAGCCTCATGACGTGGATTTCATGGCTGAGTGACACTCCATTGGACCTACGTAGCACCACTTGTCCACTTGTCCACTTGTCTTTGTCCACTTGTCCACTTGGCTCTTTCCTGGGATATGAAACGTGTACCGGAGTGGAGGTTCTTGTCAAGACAGCAGCCCTCAACTTTGGGGTCCCTGTGTCTGGTTGATTTTTTCATTTTCCCAAGGTCAACGCCCATGTGTGGAAGTGCCCTATGCTCTGTGGTTCTGTGTTTTCCATGGTTTGGGAAAGAGGATACACTTGTGAAGATTGGCTGTTGGCCATTGACATCCCGCCCATCAGCTTAACAAGGCTCCCTTGACTCCGTGGGCTGTCCTGCCTTTCTGGTTTTTAGACTTTTTTCGCCTGGCCCTTTTGCCCCGGGGGGGGGGGGCGAGAGATTTCTTTGTAGTGCTGATTTGCTCTCCCAGGTTGCTTGGTTGGCCAAAAAGGGCGTATGCGTTTTTTCCTGAATATATTCAGGAAAAAACGCATACGCCCTTTTTGGCCAACCGCATCATTGTCCATGTTCTGGCGCTTTTCATGTGCTATCGGGGCCATTCGGATGTACCCGTTGACATCCGTTTCCTGCAGTTCTGCCTTGCGTTCAGCGCCTCTTCGTAGCCTGACCTCAATATATTTTGGGGCGATAGTTATCGTTTAGAACTCTGCAGGTTTGGGAAGTGCAGTGCCCCTGAGCTCCATTTCCCAAGTCGCTTTTTTGTGAGTGGGACGCAACACGGCTGGATGGCTTCACGCCCTACTGTCGATCCGGGGTGGCAGGCTGAACCTCTGGTGAATTCTTCTTCGTGATGGGAAATGAGAGTGACATGTGCCCGACCAAACACCTCCAGCGAGTCTCTCATTGGTTCCCCCTCTTGCAGTTCATCCTGCGGACAAATTGCAGACGGTACGAAAGAGGCATGGAAAGGCGCCGAGTCTCCAAGTGGGGAGATTGTTAGTAAGGGGGCCTGAATGGAGAACACGAGCACCAGGAGATGAAAACTGAGGTGAGTTTCAGAAAGCTTTCCCGATCCCACGGTGTAGCATCCGCTGGGTTTCCAATGAGTGCTTTCGCTGTCGGAAGATTGCGTTGAACCTGGAGAGTTGGGACCCATGGAATGGGGAGCACGCAGGATTCCTTTCAAGGGTCTGCATTTGCTTTCCCAACCTCACCAATCGTCTCAGCCCCAAGAGTGTCCAGCCTTATGTCTTCTGCCGCTGGGGCTGTAGATGTGGTCAATCCTGGTTGCATGCCAGTCCCTGAACGCATTTTGGAAGAATTTCTCTCTGTTTTGCCCTGCTTGTTTCTTCTTTATGTTGGAAATGTATCCTCAGAATGGGTCTGAGCTGATTTTCCCTGCTGGTTTTAGGCCGCTTAACACACACTTGATGCACTTACACAGAGATATCAAGACTTAGCTTTGAAGATGCTTACTAGTCGGATAGATACTTGTGCGATGAACAGGGTCTGGTGAGTCCAGTTGATTGAGCAAGGAGTAGGTCGTGTCCATTCCATATTCGGTTTTCGGAAGGGTATCTGTGCTCATTTCAAACTCGAGTTTTATGCGTCACCCCACCTCACCTTTCCCCTGAAGCAGGCATAAGTGTGTTTTCTAAAAGCGTGACTCTGTTCTGTTTGGGGATTCAGTGCATGGGGAGCGATTTTTACATTCCCTCGATAAGTGATATCATAAGTTTCTTTCTTTGTGGGACTTATTTCACTGAGGATGATCGTACCTAAATCCACTCAGGATGCTGCTACCAGCCTCATGACGTGGATTTCATGGCTGAGTGACACTCCATTGGACCTACGTAGCACCACTTGTCCACTTGTCCACTTGTCTTTGTCCACTTGTCCACTCGTCTTTGTCCACTTGGCTCTTTCCTGGGATATGAAACGTGTACCGGAGTGGAGGTTCTTGTCAAGACAGCAGCCCTCAACTTTGGGGTCCCTGTGTCTGGTTGATTTTTTCATTTTCCCAAGGTCAACGCCCATGTGTGGAAGTGCCCTATGCTCTGTGGTTCTGTGTTTTACATTGTTTGGGAAAGAGGATACACTTGTGAAGATTGGCTGTTGGCCATTGACATCCCGCCCATCAGCTTAACAAGTCTCCCTTGACTCCGTGGGCTGTCCTGCCTTTCTGGTTTTTAGACTTTTTTCGCCTGGCCCTTTTGCCCCGGGGGGGGGCGAGAGATTTCTTTGTAGTGCTGATTTGCTCTCCCAGGTTGCTTGGTTGGCCAAAAAGGGCGTATGCGTTTTTTCCTGAATATATTCAGGAAAAAACGCATACGCCCTTTTTGGCCAACCGCATCATTGTCCACGTTCTGGCGCTTTTCATGTGCTATCGGGGCCATTCCGATGTACCCGTTGACATCCGTTTCCTGCAGTTCTGCCTTGCGTTCAGCGCCTCTTCGTAGCCTGACCTCAATATATTTGGGGGCGATAGTTATCGTTTAGAACTCTGCAGGTTTGGGAAGTGCAGTGCCCCTGAGCTCCATTTCCCAAGTCGCTTTTTTGTGAGTGGGACGCAACACGGCTGGATGGCTTCACGCCCTATTGTCGATCCGGGGTGGCAGGCTGAACCGCTGGTGAATTCTTCTTCGTGATGGGAAATGAGAGTGACATGTGCCCGACCAAACACCTCCAGCGAGTCTCTCATTGGTTCCCCCTCTTGCAGTTCATCCTGCGGACAAATTGCAGACGGTACGAAAGAGGCATGGAAAGGCGCCGAGTCTCCAAGTGGGGAGATTGTTAGTAAGGGGGCCTGAATGGAGAACACGAGCACCAGGAGATGAAAACTGAGGTGAGTTTCAGAAAGCTTTCCCGATCCCACGGTGTAGCATCCGCTGGGTTTCCAATGAGTGCTTTCGCTGTCGGAAGATTGCGTTGAACCTGGAGAGTTGGGACCCATGGAATGGGGAGCACGCAGGATTCCTTTCAAGGGTCTGCATTTGCTTTCCCAACCTCACCAATCGTCTCAGCCCCAAGAGTGTCCAGCCTTATGTCTTCTGCCGCTGGGGCTGTAGATGTGGTCAATCCTGGTTGCATGCCAGTCCCTGAACGCATTTTGGAAGAATTTCTCTCTGTTTTGCCCTGCTTGTTTCTTCTTTATGTTGGAAATGTATCCTCAGAATGGGTCTGAGCTGATTTTCCCTGCTGGTTTTAGGCCGCTTGACACACACTTGATGCACTTACACAGAGATATCAAGACTTAGCTTTGAAGATGCTTACTAGTCGGATAGATACTTGTGCGATGAACAGGGTCTGGTGAGTCCAGTTGATTGAGCAAGGAGTAGGTCGTGTCCATTCCATATTCGGTTTTCGGAAGGGTATCTGTGCTCATTTCAAACTCGAGTTTTATGCGTCACCCCACCTCACCTTTCCCCTGAAGCAGGCATAAGTGTGTTTTCTAAAAGCGTGACTCTGTTCTGTTTGGGGATTCAGTGCATGGGGAGCGATTTTTACATTCCCTCGATAAGTGATATCATAAGTTTCTTTTTTTGTGGGACTTATTTCACTGAGGATGATCGTACCTAAATCCACTCAGGATGCTGCTACCAGCCTCATGACGTGGATTTCATGGCTGAGTGACACTCCATTGGACCTACGTAGCACCACTACTGCACTTGTCCACTTGTCCACTCGTCTTTGTCCACTTGGCTCTTTCCTGGGATATGAAACGTGTACCGGAGTGGAGGTTCTTGTCAAGACAGCAGCCCTCAACTTTGGGCTCCCTGTGTCTGGTTGATTTTTTCATTTTCCCAAGGTCAACGCCCATGTGTGGAAGTGCCCTATGCTCTGTGGTTCTGTGTTTTACATGGTTTGGGAAAGAGGATACACTTGTGAAGATTGGCTGTTGGCCATTGACATCCCGCCCATCAGCTTAACAAGGCTCCCTTGACTCCGTGGCCTGTCCTGCCTTTCTGGTTTTTAGACTTTTTTCGCCTGGCCCTTTTGCCCCGGGGGGGGGCGAGAGATTTCTTTGTAGTGCTGATTTGCTCTCCCAGGTTGCTTGGTTGGCCAAAAAGGGCGTATGCGTTTTTTCCTGAATATATTCAGGAAAAAACGCATACGCCCTTTTTGGCCAACCGCATCATTGTCCACGTTCTGGCGCTTTTCATGTGCTATCGGGGCCATTCCGATGTACCCGTTGACATCCGTTTCCTGCAGTTCTGCCTTGCGTTCAGCGCCTCTTCGTAGCCTGACCTCAATATATTTGGGGGCGATAGTTATCGTTTAGAACTCTGCAGGTTTGGGAAGTGCAGTGCCCCTGAGCTCCATTTCCCAAGTCGCTTTTTTGTGAGTGGGACGCAACACGGCTGGATGGCTTCACGCCCTATTGTCGATCCGGGGTGGCAGGCTGAACCGCTGGTGAATTCTTCTTCGTGATGGGAAATGAGAGTGACATGTGCCCGACCAAACACCTCCAGCGAGTCTCATTGGTTCCCCCTCTTGCAGTTCATCCTGCGGACAAATTGCAGACGGTACGAAAGAGGCATGGAAAGGCGCCGAGTCTCCAAGTGGGGAGATTGTTAGTAAGGGGGCCTGAATGGAGAACACGAGCACCAGGAGATGAAAACTGAGGTGAGTTTCAGAAAGCTTTCCCGATCCCACGGTGTAGCATCCGCTGGGTTTCCAATGAGTGCTTTCGCTGTCGGAAGATTGCGTTGAACCTGGAGAGTTGGGACCCATGGAATGGGGAGCACGCAGGATTCCTTTCAAGGGTCTGCATTTGCTTTCCCAACCTCACCAATCGTCTCAGCCCCAAGAGTGTCCAGCCTTATGTCTTCTGCCGCTGGGGCTGTAGATGTGGTCAATCCTGGTTGCATGCCAGTCCCTGAACGCATTTTGGAAGAATTTCTCTCTGTTTTGCCCTGCTTGTTTCTTCTTTATGTTGGAAATGTATCCTCAGAATGGGTCTGAGCTGATTTTCCCTGCTGGTTTTAGGCCGCTTGACACACACTTGATGCACTTACACAGAGATATCAAGACTTAGCTTTGAAGATGCTTACTAGTCGGATAGATACTTGTGCGATAAACAGGGTCTGGTGAGTCCAGTTGATTGAGCAAGGAGTAGGTCGTGTCCATTCCATATTCGGTTTTCGGAAGGGTATCTGTGCTCATTTCAAACTCGAGTTTTATGCGTCACCCCACCTCACCTTTCCCCTGAAGCAGGCATAAGTGTGTTTTCTAAAAGCGTGACTCTGTTCTGTTTGGGGATTCAGTGCATGGGGAGCGATTTTTACATTCCCTCGATAAGTGATATCATAAGTTTCTTTTTTTGTGGGACTTATTTCACTGAGGATGATCGTACCTAAATCCACTCAGGATGCTGCTACCAGCCTCATGACGTGGATTTCATGGCTGAGTGACACTCCATTGGACCTACGTAGCACCACTACTGCACTTGTCCACTTGTCCACTCGTCTTTGTCCACTTGGCTCTTTCCTGGGATATGAAACGTGTACCGGAGTGGAGGTTCTTGTCAAGACAGCAGCCCTCAACTTTGGGGTCCCTGTGTCTGGTTGATTTTTTCATTTTCCCAAGGTCAACGCCCATGTGTGGAAGTGCCCTATGCTCTGTGGTTCTGTGTTTTACATGGTTTGGGAAAGAGGATACACTTGTGAAGATTGGCTGTTGGCCATTGACATCCCGCCCATCAGCTTAACAAGGCTCCCTTGACTCCGTGGGCTGTCCTGCCTTTCTGGATTTTAGACTTTTCTCGCCTGGCCCTTTTGCCCCGGGGGGGGGCGAGAGATTTCTTTGTAGTGCTGATTTGCTCTCCCAGGTTGCTTGGTTGGCCAAAAAGGGCGTATGCGTTTTTTCCTGAATATATTCAGGAAAAAACGCATACGCCCTTTTTGGCCAACCGCATCATTGTCCACGTTCTGGCGCTTTTCATGTGCTATCGGGGCCATTCCGATGTACCCGTTGACATCCGTTTCCTGCAGTTCTGCCTTGCGTTCAGCGCCTCTTCGTAGCCTGACCTCAATATATTTTGGGGCGATAGTTATCGTTTAGAACTCTGCAGGTTTGGGAAGTGCAGTGCCCCTGAGCTCCATTTCCCAAGTCGCTTTTTTGTGAGTGGGACGCAACACGGCTGGATGGCTTCACGCCCTATTGTCGATCCGGGGTGGCAGGCTGAACCGCTGGTGAATTCTTCTTCGTGATGGGAAATGAGAGTGACATGTGCCCGACCAAACACCTCCAGCGAGTCTCTCATTGGTTCCCCCTCTTGCAGTTCATCCTGCGGACAAATTGCAGACGGTACGAAAGAGGCATGGAAAGGCACCGAGTCTCCAAGTGGGGAGATTGTTAGTAAGGGGGCCTGAATGGAGAACACGAGCACCAGGAGATGAAAACTGAGGTGAGTTTCAGAAAGCTTTCCCGATCCCACGGTGTAGCATCCGCTGGGTTTCCAATGAGTGCTTTCGCTGTCGGAAGATTGCGTTGAACCTGGAGAGTTGGGACCCATGGAATGGGGAGCACGCAGGATTCCTTTCAAGGGTCTGCATTTGCTTTCCCAACCTCACCAATCGTCTCAGCCCCAAGAGTGTCCAGCCTTATGTCTTCTGCCGCTGGGGCTGTAGATGTGGTCAATCCTGGTTGCATGCCAGTCCCTGAACGCATTTTGGAAGAATTTCTCTCTGTTTTGCCCTGCTTGTTTCTTCTTTATGTTGGAAATGTATCCTCAGAATGGGTCTGAGCTGATTTTCCCTGCTGGTTTTAGGCCGCTTGACACACACTTGATGCACTTACACAGAGATATCAAGACTTAGCTTTGAAGATGCTTACTAGTCGGATAGATACTTGTGCGATGAACAGGGTCTGGTGAGTCCAGTTGATTGAGCAAGGAGTAGGTCGTGTCCATTCCATATTCGGTTTTCGGAAGGGTATCTGTGCTCATTTCAAACTCGAGTTTTATGCGTCACCCCACCTCACCTTTCCCCTGAAGCAGGCATAAGTGTGTTTTCTAAAAGCGTGACTCTGTTCTGTTTGGGGATTCAGTGCATGGGGAGCGATTTTTACATTCCCTCGATAAGTGATATCATAAGTTTCTTTTTTTGTGGGACTTATTTCACTGAGGATGATCGTACCTAAATCCACTCAGGATGCTGCTACCAGCCTCATGACGTGGATTTCATGGCTGAGTGACACTCCATTGGACCTACGTAGCACCACTTGTCCACTTCTGCACTTGTCCACTTGTCCACTCGTCTTTGTCCACTTGGCTCTTTCCTGGGATATGAAACGTGTACCGGAGTGGAGGTTCTTGTCAAGACAGCAGCCCTCAACTTTGGGGTCCCTGTGTCTGGTTGATTTTTTCATTTTCCCAAGGTCAACGCCCATGTGTGGAAGTGCCCTATGCTCTGTGGTTCTGTGTTTTCCATGGTTTGGGAAAGAGGATACACTTGTGAAGATTGGCTGTTGGCCATTGACATCCCGCCCATCAGCTTAACAAGGCTCCCTTGACTCCGTGGCCTGTCCTGCCTTTCTGGTTTTTAGACTTTTTTCGCCTGGCCCTTTTGCCCCGGGGGGGGGGGGGCGAGAGATTTCTTTGTAGTGCTGATTTGCTCTCCCAGGTTGCTTGGTTGGCCAAAAAGGGCGTATGCGTTTTTTCCTGAATATATTCAGGAAAAAACGCATACCCCCTTTTTGGCCAACCGCATCATTGTCCACTTTCTGGCGCTTTTCATGTGCTATCGGGGCCATTCCGATGTACCCGTTGACATCCGTTTCCTGCAATTCTGCCTTGCGTTCAACGCCTCTTCGTAGCCTGACCTCAATATATTTTGGGGCGATAGTTATCGTTTAGAACTCTGCAGGTTTGGGAAGTGCAGTGCCCCTGAGCTCCATTTCCCAAGTCGCTTTTTTGTGAGTGGGACGCAACACGGCTGGATGGCTTCACGCCCTATTGTCGATCCGGGGTGGGAGGCTGAACCGCTGGTCAATTCTTCTTCGTGATGGGAAATGAGAGTGACATGTGCCCGACCAAACACCTCCAGCGAGTCTCTCATTGGTTCCCCCTCTTGCAGTTCATCCTGCGGACAAATTGCAGACGGTACGAAAGAGGCATGGAAAGGCGCCGAGTCTCCAAGTGGGGAGATTGTTAGTAAGGGGGCCTGAATGGAGAACACGAGCACCAGGAGATGAAAACTGAGGTGAGTTTCAGAAAGCTTTCCCGATCCCACGGTGTAGCATCCGCTGGGTTTCCAATGAGTGCTTTCGCTGTCGGAAGATTGCGTTGAACCTGGAGAGTTGGGACCCATGGAATGGGGAGCACGCAGGATTCCTTTCAAGGGTCTGCATTTGCTTTCCCAACCTCACCAATCGTCTCAGCCCCAAGAGTGTCCAGCCTTATGTCTTCTGCCGCTGGGGCTGTAGATGTGGTCAATCCTGGTTGCATGCCAGTCCCTGAACGCATTTTGGAAGAATTTCTCTCTGTTTTGCCCTGCTTGTTTCTTCTTTATGTTGGAAATGTATCCTCAGAATGGGTCTGAGCTGATTTTCCCTGCTGGTTTTAGGCCGCTTGACACACACTTGATGCACTTACACAGAGATATCAAGACTTAGCTTTGAAGATGCTTACTAGTCGGATAGATACTTGTGCGATGAACAGGGTCTGGTGAGTCCAGTTGATTGAGCAAGGAGTAGGTCGTGTCCATTCCATATTCGGTTTTCGGAAGGGTATCTGTGCTCATTTCAAACTCGAGTTTTATGCGTCACCCCACCTCACCTTTCCCCTGAAGCAGGCATAAGTGTGTTTTCTAAAAGCGTGACTCTGTTCTGTTTGGGGATTCAGTGCATGGGGAGCGATTTTTACATTCCCTCGATAAGTGATATCATAAGTTTCTTTTTTTGTGGGACTTATTTCACTGAGGATGATCGTACCTAAATCCACTCAGGATGCTGCTACCAGCCTCATGACGTGGATTTCATGGCTGAGTGACACTCCATTGGACCTACGTAGCACCACTTGTCCACTTCTGCACTTGTCCACTTGTCCACTCGTCTTTGTCCACTTGGCTCTTTCCTGGGATATGAAACGTGTACCGGAGTGGAGGTTCTTGTCAAGACAGCAGCCCTCAACTTTGGGGTCCCTGTGTCTGGTTGATTTTTTCATTTTCCCAAGGTCAACGCCCATGTGTGGAAGTGCCCTATGCTCTGTGGTTCTGTGTTTTCCATGGTTTGGGAAAGAGGATACACTTGTGAAGATTGGCTGTTGGCCATTGACATCCCGCCCATCAGCTTAACAAGGCTCCCTTGACTCCGTGGCCTGTCCTGCCTTTCTGGTTTTTAGACTTTTTTCGCCTGGCCCTTTTGCCCCGGGGGGGGGGGGGCGAGAGATTTCTTTGTAGTGCTGATTTGCTCTCCCAGGTTGCTTGGTTGGCCAAAAAGGGCGTATGCGTTTTTTCCTGAATATATTCAGGAAAAAACGCATACCCCCTTTTTGGCCAACCGCATCATTGTCCACTTTCTGGCGCTTTTCATGTGCTATCGGGGCCATTCCGATGTACCCGTTGACATCCGTTTCCTGCAATTCTGCCTTGCGTTCAACGCCTCTTCGTAGCCTGACCTCAATATATTTTGGGGCGATAGTTATCGTTTAGAACTCTGCAGGTTTGGGAAGTGCAGTGCCCCTGAGCTCCATTTCCCAAGTCGCTTTTTTGTGAGTGGGACGCAACACGGCTGGATGGCTTCACGCCCTATTGTCGATCCGGGGTGGGAGGCTGAACCGCTGGTCAATTCTTCTTCGTGATGGGAAATGAGAGTGACATGTGCCCGACCAAACACCTCCAGCGAGTCTCTCATTGGTTCCCCCTCTTGCAGTTCATCCTGCGGACAAATTGCAGACGGTACGAAAGAGGCATGGAAAGGCGCCGAGTCTCCAAGTGGGGAGATTGTTAGTAAGGGGGCCTGAATGGAGAACACGAGCACCAGGAGATGAAAACTGAGGTGAGTTTCAGAAAGCTTTCCCGATCCCACGGTGTAGCATCCGCTGGGTTTCCAATGAGTGCTTTCGCTGTCGGAAGATTGCGTTGAACCTGGAGAGTTGGGACCCATGGAATGGGGAGCACGCAGGATTCCTTTCAAGGGTCTGCATTTGCTTTCCCAACCTCACCAATCGTCTCAGCCCCAAGAGTGTCCAGCCTTATGTCTTCTGCCGCTGGGGCTGTAGATGTGGTCAATCCTGGTTGCATGCCAGTCCCTGAACGCATTTTGGAAGAATTTCTCTCTGTTTTGCCCTGCTTGTTTCTTCTTTATGTTGGAAATGTATCCTCAGAATGGGTCTGAGCTGATTTTCCCTGCTGGTTTTAGGCCGCTTGACACACACTTGATGCACTTACACAGAGATATCAAGACTTAGCTTTGAAGATGCTTACTAGTCGGATAGATACTTGTGCGATGAACAGGGTCTGGTGAGTCCAGTTGATTGAGCAAGGAGTAGGTCGTGTCCATTCCATATTCGGTTTTCAGAAGGGTATCTGTGCTCATTTCAAACTCGAGTTTTATGCGTCACCCCACCTCACCTTTCCCCTGAAGCAGGCATAAGTGTGTTTTCTAAAAGCGTGACTCTGTTCTGTTTGGGGATTCAGTGCATGGGGAGCGATTTTTACATTCCCTCGATAAGTGATATCATAAGTTTCTTTTTTTGTGGGACTTATTTCACTGAGGATGATCGTACCTAAATCCACTCAGGATGCTGCTACCAGCCTCATGACGTGGATTTCATGGCTGAGTGACACTCCATTGGACCTACGTAGCACCACTACTGCACTTGTCCACTTGTCCACTCGTCTTTGTCCACTTGGCTCTTTCCTGGGATATGAAACGTGTACCGGAGTGGAGGTTCTTGTCAAGACAGCAGCCCTCAACTTTGGGCTCCCTGTGTCTGGTTGATTTTTTCATTTTCCCAAGGTCAACGCCCATGTGTGGAAGTGCCCTATGCTCTGTGGTTCTGTGTTTTACATGGTTTGGGAAAGAGGATACACTTGTGAAGATTGGCTGTTGGCCATTGACATCCCGCCCATCAGCTTAACAAGGCTCCCTTGACTCCGTGGCCTGTCCTGCCTTTCTGGTTTTTAGACTTTTTTCGCCTGGCCCTTTTGCCCCGGGGGGGGGCGAGAGATTTCTTTGTAGTGCTGATTTGCTCTCCCAGGTTGCTTGGTTGGCCAAAAAGGGCGTATGCGTTTTTTCCTGAATATATTCAGGAAAAAACGCATACGCCCTTTTTGGCCAACCGCATCATTGTCCACGTTCTGGCGCTTTTCATGTGCTATCGGGGCCATTCCGATGTACCCGTTGACATCCGTTTCCTGCAGTTCTGCCTTGCGTTCAGCGCCTCTTCGTAGCCTGACCTCAATATATTTTGGGGCGATAGTTATCGTTTAGAACTCTGCAGGTTTGGGAAGTGCAGTGCCCCTGAGCTCCATTTCCCAAGTCGCTTTTTTGTGAGTGGGACGCAACACGGCTGGATGGCTTCACGCCCTATTGTCGATCCGGGGTGGCAGGCTGAACCGCTGGTGAATTCTTCTTCGTGATGGGAAATGAGAGTGACATGTGCCCGACCAAACACCTCCAGCGAGTCTCATTGGTTCCCCCTCTTGCAGTTCATCCTGCGGACAAATTGCAGACGGTACGAAAGAGGCATGGAAAGGCGCCGAGTCTCCAAGTGGGGAGATTGTTAGTAAGGGGGCCTGAATGGAGAACACGAGCACCAGGAGATGAAAACTGAGGTGAGTTTCAGAAAGCTTTCCCGATCCCACGGTGTAGCATCCGCTGGGTTTCCAATGAGTGCTTTCGCTGTCGGAAGATTGCGTTGAACCTGGAGAATTGGGACCCATGGAATGGGGAGCACGCAGGATTCCTTTCAAGGGTCTGCATTTGCTTTCCCAACCTCACCAATCGTCTCAGCCCCAAGAGTGTCCAGCCTTATGTCTTCTGCCGCTGGGGCTGTAGATGTGGTCAATCCTGGTTGCATGCCAGTCCCTGAACGCATTTTGGAAGAATTTCTCTCTGTTTTGCCCTGCTTGTTTCTTCTTTATGTTGGAAATGTATCCTCAGAATGGGTCTGAGCTGATTTTCCCTGCTGGTTTTAGGCCGCTTTACACACACTTGATGCACTTACACAGAGATATCAAGACTTAGCTTTGAAGATGCTTACTAGTCGGATAGATACTTGTGCGATGAACAGGGTCTGGTGAGTCCAGTTGATTGAGCAAGGAGTAGGTCGTGTCCATTCCATATTCGGTTTTCAGAAGGGTATCTGTGCTCATTTCAAACTCGAGTTTTATGCGTCACCCCACCTCACCTTTCCCCTGAAGCAGGCATAAGTGTGTTTTCTAAAAGCGTGACTCTGTTCTGTTTGGGGATTCAGTGCATGGGGAGCGATTTTTACATTCCCTCGATAAGTGATATCATAAGTTTCTTTTTTTGTGGGACTTATTTCACTGAGGATGATCGTACCTAAATCCACTCAGGATGCTGCTACCAGCCTCATGACGTGGATTTCATGGCTGAGTGACACTCCATTGGACCTACGTAGCACCACTTCTGCACTTGTCCACTTGTCTTTGTCCACTTGTCCACTCGTCTTTGTCCACTTGGCTCTTTCCTGGGATATGAAACGTGTACCGGAGTGGAGGTTCTTGTCAAGACAGCAGCCCTCAACTTTGGGGTCCCTGTGTCTGGTTGATTTTTTCATTTTCCCAAGGTCAACGCCCATGTGTGGAAGTGCCCTATGCTCTGTGGTTCTGTGTTTTACATGGTTTGGGAAAGAGGATACACTTGTGAAGATTGGCTGTTGGCCATTGACATCCCGCCCATCAGCTTAACAAGGCTCCCTTGACTCCGTGGGCTGTCCTGCCTTTCTGGTTTTTAGACTTTTTTCGCCTGGCCCTTTTGCCCCGGGGGGGGCGAGAGATTTCTTTGTAGTGCTGATTTGCTCTCCCAGGTTGCTTGGTTGGCCAAAAAGGGCGTATGCGTTTTTTCCTGAATATATTCAGGAAAAAACGCATACGCCCTTTTTGGCCAACCGCATTATTGTCCACGTTCTGGCGCTTTTCATGTGCTATCGGGGCCATTCCGATGTACCCGTTGACATCCGTTTCCTGCAGTTCTGCCTTGCGTTCAGCGCCTCTTCGTAGCCTGACCTCAATATATTTTGGGGCGATAGTTATCGTTTAGAACTCTGCAGGTTTGGGAAGTGCAGTGCCCCTGAGCTCCATTTCCCAAGTCGCTTTTTTGTGAGTGGGACGCAACACGGCTGGATGGCTTCACGCCCTATTGTCGATCCGGGGTGGCAGGCTGAACCGCTGGTGACTTCTTCTTCGTGATGGGAAATGAGAGTGACATGTGCCCGACCAAACACCTCCAGCGAGTCTCTCATTGGTTCCCCCTCTTGCAGTTCATCCTGCGGACAAATTGCAGACGGTACGAAAGAGGCATGGAAAGGCGCCGAGTCTCCAAGTGGGGAGATTGTTAGTAAGGGGGCCTGAATGGAGAACACGAGCACCAGGAGATGAAAACTGAGGTGAGTTTCAGAAAGCTTTCCCGATCCCACGGTGTAGCATCCGCTGGGTTTCCAAAGAGTGCTTTCGATGTCAGAAGATTGCGTTGAACCTGGAGAGTTGGGACCCATGGAATGGGGAGCACGCAGGATTCCTTTCAAGGGTCTGCATTTGCTTTCCCAACCTCACCAATCGTCTCAGCCCCAAGAGTGTCCAGCCTTATGTCTTCTGCCGCTGGGGCTGTAGATGTGGTCAATCCTGGTTGCATGCCAGTCCCTGAACGCATTTTGGAAGAATTTCTCTCTGTTTTGCCCTGCTTGTTTCTTCTTTATGTTGGAAATGTATCCTCAGAATGGGTCTGAGCTGATTTTCCCTGCTGGTTTTAGGCCGCTTGACACACACTTGATGCACTTACACAGAGATATCAAGACTTAGCTTTTAAGATGCTTACTAGTCGGATAGATACTTGTGCGATGAACAGGGTCTGGTGAGTCCAGTTGATTGAGCAAGGAGTAGGTCGTGTCCATTCCATATTCGGTTTTCGGAAGGGTATCTGTGCTCATTTCAAACTCGAGTTTTATGCGTCACCCCACCTCACCTTTCCCCTGAAGCAGGCATAAGTGTGTTTTCTAAAAGCGTGACTCTGTTCTGTTTGGGGATTCAGTTCATGGGGAGCGATTTTTACATTCCCTCGATAAGTGATATCATAAGTTTCTTTTTTGTGGGACTTATTTCACTGAGGATGATCGTACCTAAATCCACTCAGGATGCTGCTACCAGCCTCATGACGTGGATTTCATGGCTGAGTGACACTCCATTGGACCTACGTAGCACCACTTCTGCACTTGTCCACTTGTCCACTCGTCATTGTCCACTTGGCTCTTTCCTGGGATATGAAACGTGTACCGGAGTGGAGGTTCTTGTCAAGACAGCAGCCCTCAACTTTGGGGTCCCTGTGTCTGGTTGATTTTTTCATTTTCCCAAGGTCAACGCCCATGTGTGGAAGTGCCCTATGCTCTGTGGTTCTGTGTTTTACATGGTTTGGGAAAGAGGATACACTTGTGAAGATTGGCTGTTGGCCATTGACATCCCGCCCATCAGCTTAACAAGGCTCCCTTGACTCCGTGGGCTGTCCTGCCTTTCTGGTTTTTAGACTTTTTTCGCCTGGCCCTTTTGCCCCGGGGGGGGCGAGAGATTTCTTTGTAGTGCTGATTTGCTCTCCCAGGTTGCTTGGTTGGCCAAAAAGGGCGTATGCGTTTTTTCCTGAATATATTCAGGAAAAAACGCATACGCCCTTTTTGGCCAACCGCATTATTGTCCACGTTCTGGCGCTTTTCATGTGCTATCGGGGCCATTCCGATGTACCCGTTGACATCCGTTTCCTGCAGTTCTGCCTTGCGTTCAGCGCCTCTTCGTAGCCTGACCTCAATATATTTTGGGGCGATAGTTATCGTTTAGAACTCTGCAGGTTTGGGAAGTGCAGTGCCCCTGAGCTCCATTTCCCAAGTCGCTTTTTTGTGAGTGGGACGCAACACGGCTGGATGGCTTCACGCCCTATTGTCGATCCGGGGTGGCAGGCTGAACCGCTGGTGACTTCTTCTTCGTGATGGGAAATGAGAGTGACATGTGCCCGACCAAACACCTCCAGCGAGTCTCTCATTGGTTCCCCCTCTTGCAGTTCATCCTGCGGACAAATTGCAGACGGTACGAAAGAGGCATGGAAAGGCGCCGAGTCTCCAAGTGGGGAGATTGTTAGTAAGGGGGCCTGAATGGAGAACACGAGCACCAGGAGATGAAAACTGAGGTGAGTTTCAGAAAGCTTTCCCGATCCCACGGTGTAGCATCCGCTGGGTTTCCAAAGAGTGCTTTCGATGTCAGAAGATTGCGTTGAACCTGGAGAGTTGGGACCCATGGAATGGGGAGCACGCAGGATTCCTTTCAAGGGTCTGCATTTGCTTTCCCAACCTCACCAATCGTCTCAGCCCCAAGAGTGTCCAGCCTTATGTCTTCTGCCGCTGGGGCTGTAGATGTGGTCAATCCTGGTTGCATGCCAGTCCCTGAACGCATTTTGGAAGAATTTCTCTCTGTTTTGCCCTGCTTGTTTCTTCTTTATGTTGGACATGTATCCTCAGAATGGGTCTGAGCTGATTTTCCCTGCTGGTTTTAGGCCGCTTGACACACACTTGATGCACTTACACAGAGATATCAAGACTTAGCTTTGAAGATGCTTACTAGTCGGATAGATACTTGTGCGATGAACAGGGTCTGGTGAGTCCAGTTGATTGAGCAAGGAGTAGGTCGTGTCCATTCCATATTCGGTTTTCGGAAGGGTATCTGTGCTCATTTCAAACTCGAGTTTTATGCGTCACCCCACCTCACCTTTCCCCTGAAGCAGGCATAAGTGTGTTTTCTAAAAGCGTGACTCTGTTCTGTTTGGGGATTCAGTTCATGGGGAGCGATTTTTACATTCCCTCGATAAGTGATATCATAAGTTTCTTTTTTGTGGGACTTATTTCACTGAGGATGATCGTACCTAAATCCACTCAGGATGCTGCTACCAGCCTCATGACGTGGATTTCATGGCTGAGTGACACTCCATTGGACCTACGTAGCACCACTTCTGCACTTGTCCACTTGTCCACTCGTCATTGTCCACTTGGCTCTTTCCTGGGATATGAAACGTGTACCGGAGTGGAGGTTCTTGTCAAGACAGCAGCCCTCAACTTTGGGGTCCCTGTGTCTGGTTGATTTTTTCATTTTCCCAAGGTCAACGCCCATGTGTGGAAGTGCCCTATGCTCTGTGGTTCTGTGTTTTACATGGTTTGGGAAAGAGGATACACTTGTGAAGATTGGCTGTTGGCCATTGACATCCCGCCCATCAGCTTAACAAGGCTCCCTTGACTCCGTGGGCTGTCCTGCCTTTCTGGTTTTTAGACTTTTTTCGCCTGGCCCTTTTGCCCCGTGGGGGGGCGAGAGATTTCTTTGTAGTGCTGATTTGCTCTCCCAGGTTGCTTGGTTGGCCAAAAAGGGCGTATGCGTTTTTTCCTGAATATATTCAGGAAAAAACGCATACGCCCTTTTTGGCCAACCGCATCATTGTCCACGTTCTGGCGCTTTTCATGTGCTATCGGGGCCATTCCGATGTACCCGTTGACATCCGTTTCCTGCAGTTCTGCCTTGCGTTCAGCGCCTCTTCGTAGCCTGACCTCAATATATTTTGGGGCGATAGTTATCGTTTAGAACTCTGCAGGTTTGGGAAGTGCAGTGCCCCTGAGCTCCATTTCCCAAGTCGCTTTTTTGTGAGTGGGACGCAACACGGCTGGATGGCTTCACGCCCTATTGTCGATCCGGGGTGGCAGGCTGAACCGCTGGTGAATTCTTCTTCGTGATGGGAAATGAGAGTGACATGTGCCCGACCAAACACCTCCAGCGAGTCTCTCATTGGTTCCCCCTCTTGCAGTTCATCCTGCGGACAAATTGCAGACGGTACGAAAGAGGCATGGAAAGGCGCCGAGTCTCCAAGTGGGGAGATTGTTAGTAAGGGGGCCTGAATGGAGAACACGAGCACCAGGAGATGAAAACTGAGGTGAGTTTCAGAAAGCTTTCCCGATCCCACGGTGTAGCATCCGCTGGGTTTCCAATGAGTGCTTTCGCTGTCGGAAGATTGCGTTGAACCTGGAGAGTTGGGACCCATGGAATGGGGAGCACGCAGGATTCCTTTCAAGGGTCTGCATTTGCTTTCCCAACCTCACCAATCGTCTCAGCCCCAAGAGTGTCCAGCCTTATGTCTTCTGCCGCTGGGGCTGTAGATGTGGTCAATCCTGGTTGCATGCCAGTCCCTGAACGCATTTTGGAAGAATTTCTCTCTGTTTTGCCCTGCTTGTTTCTTCTTTATGTTGGAAATGTATCCTCAGAATGGGTCTGAGCTGATTTTCCCTGCTGGTTTTAGGCCGCTTGACACACACTTGATGCACTTACACAGAGATATCAAGACTTAGCTTTTAAGATGCTTACTAGTCGGATAGATACTTGTGCGATGAACAGGGTCTGGTGAGTCCAGTTGATTGAGCAAGGAGTAGGTCGTGTCCATTCCATATTCGGTTTTCAGAAGGGTATCTGTGCTCATTTCAAACTCGAGTTTTATGCATCACCCCACCTCACCTTTCCCCTGAAGCAGGCATAAGTGTGTTTTCTAAAAGCGTGACTCTGTTCTGTTTGGGGATTCAGTGCATGGGGAGCGATTTTTACATTCCCTCGATAAGTGATATCATAAGTTTCTTTTTTTGTGGGACTTATTTCACTGAGGATGATCGTACCTAAATCCACTCAGGATGCTGCTACCAGCCTCATGACGTGGATTTCATGGCTGAGTGACACTCCATTGGACCTACGTAGCACCACTTGTCCACTTGTCCACTTGTCTTTGTCCACTTGTCCACTTGGCTCTTTCCTGGGATATGAAACGTGTACCGGAGTGGAGGTTCTTGTCAAGACAGCAGCCCTCAACTTTGGGGTCCCTGTGTCTGGTTGATTTTTTCATTTTCCCAAGGTCAACGCCCATGTGTGGAAGTGCCCTATGCTCTGTGGTTCTGTGTTTTACATGGTTTGGGAAAGAGGATACACTTGTGAAGATTGGCTGTTGGCCATTGACATCCCGCCCATCAGCTTAACAAGGCTCCCTTGACTCCGTGGGCTGTCCTGCCTTTCTGGTTTTTAGACTTTTTTCGCCTGGCCCTTTTGCCCCGGGGGGGGGCGAGAGATTTCTTTGTAGTGCTGATTTGCTCTCCCAGGTTGCTTGGTTGGCCAAAAAGGGCGTATGCGTTTTTTCCTGAATATATTCAGGAAAAAACGCATACGCCCTTTTTGGCCAACCGTATCATTGTCCACGTTCTGGCGCTTTTCATGTGCTATCGGGGCCATTCCGATGTACCCGTTGACATCCGTTTCCTGCAATTCTGCCTTGCGTTCAACGCCTCTTCGTAGCCTGACCTCAATATATTTTGGGGCGATAGTTATCGTTTAGAACTCTGCAGGTTTGGGAAGTGCAGTGCCCCTGAGCTCCATTTCCCAAGTCGCTTTTTTGTGAGTGGGACGCAACACGGCTGGATGGCTTCACGCCCTATTGTCGATCCGGGGTGGCAGGCTGAACCGCTGGTGACTTCTTCTTCGTGATGGGAAATGAGAGTGACATGTGCCCGACCAAACACCTCCAGCGAGTCTCTCATTGGTTCCCCCTCTTGCAGTTCATCCTGCGGACAAATTGCAGACGGTACGAAAGAGGCATGGAAAGGCGCCGAGTCTCCAAGTGGGGAGATTGTTAGTAAGGGGGCCTGAATGGAGAACACGAGCACCAGGAGATGAAAACTGAGGTGAGTTTCAGAAAGCTTTCCCGATCCCACGGTGTAGCATCCGCTGGGTTTCCAATGAGTGCTTTCGCTGTCGGAAGATTGCGTTGAACCTGGAGAGTTGGGACCCATGGAATGGGGAGCACGCAGGATTCCTTTCAAGGGTCTGCATTTGCTTTCCCAACCTCACCAATCGTCTCAGCCCCAAGAGTGTCCAGCCTTATGTCTTCTGCCGCTGGGGCTGTAGATGTGGTCAATCCTGGTTGCATGCCAGTCCCTGAACGCATTTTGGAAGAATTTCTCTCTGTTTTGCCCTGCTTGTTTCTTCTTTATGTTGGAAATGTATCCTCAGAATGGGTCTGAGCTGATTTTCCCTGCTGGTTTTAGGCCGCTTGACACACACTTGATGCACTTACACAGAGATATCAAGACTTAGCTTTTAAGATGCTTACTAGTCGGATAGATACTTGTGCGATGAACAGGGTCTGGTGAGTCCAGTTGATTGAGCAAGGAGTAGGTCGTGTCCATTCCATATTCGGTTTTCAGAAGGGTATCTGTGCTCATTTCAAACTCGAGTTTTATGCGTCACCCCACCTCACCTTTCCCCTGAAGCAGGCATAAGTGTGTTTTCTAAAAGCGTGACTCTGTTCTGTTTGGGGATTCAGTGCATGGGGAGCGATTTTTACATTCCCTCGATAAGTGATATCATAAGTTTCTTTTTTTGTGGGACTTATTTCACTGAGGATGATCGTACCTAAATCCACTCAGGATGCTGCTACCAGCCTCATGACGTGGATTTCATGGCTGAGTGACACTCCATTGGACCTACGTAGCACCACTTGTCCACTTGTCCACTTGTCTTTGTCCACTTGTCCACTTGGCTCTTTCCTGGGATATGAAACGTGTACCGGAGTGGAGGTTCTTGTCAAGACAGCAGCCCTCAACTTTGGGGTCCCTGTGTCTGGTTGATTTTTTCATTTTCCCAAGGTCAACGCCCATGTGTGGAAGTGCCCTATGCTCTGTGGTTCTGTGTTTTACATGGTTTGGGAAAGAGGATACACTTGTGAAGATTGGCTGTTGGCCATTGACATCCCGCCCATCAGCTTAACAAGGCTCCCTTGACTCCGTGGGCTGTCCTGCCTTTCTGGTTTTTAGACTTTTTTCGCCTGGCCCTTTTGCCCCGGGGGGGGGGCGAGAGATTTCTTTGTAGTGCTGATTTGCTCTCCCAGGTTGCTTGGTTGGCCAAAAAGGGCGTATGCGTTTTTTCCTGAATATATTCAGGAAAAAACGCATACGCCCTTTTTGGCCAACCGCATCATTGTCCACGTTCTGGCGCTTTTCATGTGCTATCGGGGCCATTCCGATGTACCCGTTGACATCCGTTTCCTGCAGTTCTGCCTTGCGTTCAGCGCCTCTTCGTAGCCTGACCTCAATATATTTTGGGGCGATAGTTATCGTTTAGAACTCTGCAGGTTTGGGAAGTGCAGTGCCCCTGAGCTCCATTTCCCAAGTCGCTTTTTTGTGAGTGGGACGCAACACGGCTGGATGGCTTCACGCCCTATTGTCGATCCGGGGTGGCAGGCTGAACCGCTGGTGACTTCTTCTTCGTGATGGGAAATGAGAGTGACATGTGCCCGACCAAACACCTCCAGCGAGTCTCTCATTGGTTCCCCCTCTTGCAGTTCATCCTGCGGACAAATTGCAGACGGTACGAAAGAGGCATGGAAAGGCGCCGAGTCTCCAAGTGGGGAGATTGTTAGTAAGGGGGCCTGAATGGAGAACACGAGCACCAGGAGATGAAAACTGAGGTGAGTTTCAGAAAGCTTTCCCGATCCCACGGTGTAGCATCCGCTGGGTTTCCAAAGAGTGCTTTCGATGTCAGAAGATTGCGTTGAACCTGGAGAGTTGGGACCCATGGAATGGGGAGCACGCAGGATTCCTTTCAAGGGTCTGCATTTGCTTTCCCAACCTCACCAATCGTCTCAGCCCCAAGAGTGTCCAGCCTTATGTCTTCTGCCGCTGGGGCTGTAGATGTGGTCAATCCTGGTTGCATGCCAGTCCCTGAACGCATTTTGGAAGAATTTCTCTCTGTTTTGCCCTGCTTGTTTCTTCTTTATGTTGGAAATGTATCCTCAGAATGGGTCTGAGCTGATTTTCCCTGCTGGTTTTAGGCCGCTTGACACACACTTGATGCACTTACACAGAGATATCAAGACTTAGCTTTGAAGATGCTTACTAGTCGGATAGATACTTGTGCGATGAACAGGGTCTGGTGAGTCCAGTTGATTGAGCAAGGAGTAGGTCGTGTCCATTCCATATTCGGTTTTCGGAAGGGTATCTGTGCTCATTTCAAACTCGAGTTTTATGCGTCACCCCACCTCACCTTTCCCCTGAAGCAGGCATAAGTGTGTTTTCTAAAAGCGTGACTCTGTTCTGTTTGGGGATTCAGTGCATGGGGAGCGATTTTTACATTCCCTCGATAAGTGATATCATAAGTTTCTTTTTTTGTGGGACTTATTTCACTGAGGATGATCGTACCTAAATCCACTCAGGATGCTGCTACCAGCCTCATGACGTGGATTTCATGGCTGAGTGACACTCCATTGGACCTACGTAGCACCACTTCTGCACTTGTCCACTTGTCCACTCGTCTTTGTCCACTTGGCTCTTTCCTGGGATATGAAACGTGTACCAGAGTGGAGGTTCTTGTCAAGACAGCAGCCCTCAACTTTGGGGTCCCTGTGTCTGGTTGATTTTTTCATTTTCCCAAGGTCAATGCCCATGTGTGGAAGTGCCCTATGCTCTGTGGTTCTGTGTTTTACATGGTTTGGGAAAGAGGATACACTTGTGAAGATTGGCTGTTGGCCATTGACATCCCGCCCATCAGCTTAACAAGGCTCCCTTGACTCCGTGGGCTGTCCTGCCTTTCTGGTTTTTAGACTTTTTTCGCCTGGCCCTTTTGCCCCGGGGGGGGGCGAGAGATTTCTTTGTAGTGCTGATTTGCTCTCCCAGGTTGCTTGGTTGGCCAAAAAGGGCGTATGCGTTTTTTCCTGAATATATTCAGGAAAAATCGCATACGCCCTTTTTGGCCAACCGCATCATTGTCCACGTTCTGGCGCTTTTCATGTGCTATCGGGGCCATTCCGATGTACCCGTTGACATCCGTTTCCTGCAGTTCTGCCTTGCGTTCAGCGCCTCTTCGTAGCCTGACCTCAATATATTTTGGGGCGATAGTTATCGTTTAGAACTCTGCCGGTTTGGGAAGTGCAGTGCCCCTGAGCTCCATTTCCCAAGTCGCTTTTTTGTGAGTGGGACGCAACACGGCTGGATGGCTTCACGCCCTATTGTCGATCCGGGGTGGCAGGCTGAACCGCTGGTGAATTCTTCTTCGTGATGGGAAATGAGAGTGACATGTGCCCGACCAAACACCTCCAGCGAGTCTCTCATTGGTTCCCCCTCTTGCAGTTCATCCTGCGGACAAATTGCAGACGGTACGAAAGAGGCATGGAAAGGCGCCGAGTCTCCAAGTGGGGAGATTGTTAGTAAGGGGGCCTGAATGGAGAACACGAGCACCAGGAGATGAAAACTGAGGTGAGTTTCAGAAAGCTTTCCCGATCCCACGGTGTAGCATCCGCTGGGTTTCCAATGAGTGCTTTCGCTGTCGGAAGATTGCGTTGAACCTGGAGAGTTGGGACCCATGGAATGGGGAGCACGCAGGATTCCTTTCAAGGGTCTGCATTTGCTTTCCCAACCTCACCAATCGTCTCAGCCCAAGAGTGTCCAGCCTTATGTCTTCTGCCGCAGGGGCTGTAGATGTGGTCAATCCTGGTTGCATGCCAGTCCCTGAACGCATTTTGGAAGAATTTCTCTCTGTTTTGCCCTGCTTGTTTCTTCTTTATGTTGGAAATGTATCCTCAGAATGGGTCTGAGCTGATTTTCCCTGCTGGTTTTAGGCCGCTTGACACACACTTGATGCACTTACACAGAGATATCAAGACTTAGCTTTTAAGATGCTTACTAGTCGGATAGATACTTGTGCGATGAACAGGGTCTGGTGAGTCCAGTTGATTGAGCAAGGAGTAGGTCGTGTCCATTCCATATTCGGTTTTCGGAAGGGTATCTGTGCTCATTTCAAACTCGAGTTTTATGCGTCACCCCACCTCACCTTTCCCCTGAAGCAGCCATAAGTGTGTTTTCTAAAAGCGTGACTCTGTTCTGTTTGGGGATTCAGTGCATGGGGAGCGATTTTTACATTCCCTCGATAAGTGATATCATAAGTTTCTTTTTTTGTGGGACTTATTTCACTGAGGATGATCGTACCTAAATCCACTCAGGATGCTGCTACCAGCCTCATGACGTGGATTTCATGGCTGAGTGACACTCCATTGGACCTACGTAGCACCACTTGTCCACTTGTCCACTTGTCTTTGTCCACTTGTCCACTTGGCTCTTTCCTGGGATATGAAACGTGTACCGGAGTGGAGGTTCTTGTCAAGACAGCAGCCCTCAACTTTGGGGTCCCTGTGTCTGGTTGATTTTTTCATTTTCCCAAGGTCAACGCCCATGTGTGGAAGTGCCCTATGCTCTGTGGTTCTGTGTTTTACATGGTTTGGGAAAGAGGATACACTTGTGAAGATTGGCTGTTGGCCATTGACATCCCGCCCATCAGCTTAACAAGGCTCCCTTGACTCCGTGGGCTGTCCTGCCTTTCTGGTTTTTAGACTTTTTTCCCCTGGCCCTTTTGCCCCGGGGGGGGCGAGAGATTTCTTTGTAGTGCTGATTTGCTCTCCCAGGTTGCTTGGTTGGCCAAAAAGGGCGTATGCGTTTTTTCCTGAATATATTCAGGAAAAAACGCATACGCCCTTTTTGGCCAACCGCATCATTGTCCACGTTCTGGCGCTTTTCATGTGCTATCGGGGCCATTCCGATGTACCCGTTGACATCCGTTTCCTGCAGTTCTGCCTTGCGTTCAGCGCCTCTTCGTAGCCTGACCTCAATATATTTTGGGGGGCTTCCCTGGTGGCGCAGTGGTTGAGAATCCGCCTGCCGATGCAGGAGACACGGGTTCGTGCCCTGGTCCGGGAAGATACCACATGCCGCGGAGCAACTAAGCCCGTGAGCCATGGCCGCTGGGCCTGTGCGTCCGGAGCCTGTGCTCCGCAACGGGAGAGGCCACAACAGTGAGAGGCCCGCATACCGCAAAAAAAAAAAATATATATATATATATATATATATATATATTTTGGGGCGATAGTTATCGTGTAGAACTCTGCAGGTTTGGGAAGTGCAGTGCCCCTGAGCTCCATTTCCCAAGTCGCTTTTTTGTGAGTGGGACGCAACACGGCTGGATGGCTTCACGCCCTATTGTCGATCCGGGGTGGCAGGCTGAACCGCTGGTGAATTCTTCTTCGTGATGGGAAATGAGAGTGACATGTGCCCGACCAAACACCTCCAGCGAGTCTCTCATTGGTTCCCCCTCTTGCAGTTCATCCTGCGGACAAATTGCAGACGGTACGAAAGAGGCATGGAAAGGCGCCGAGTCTCCAAGTGGGGAGATTTTTAGTAAGGGGGCCTGAATGGAGAACACGAGCACCAGGAGATGAAAACTGAGGTGAGTTTCAGAAAGCTTTCCCGATCCCACGGTGTAGCATCCGCTGGGTTTCCAATGAGTGCTTTCGCTGTCGGAAGATTGCGTTGAACCTGGAGAGTTGGGACCCATGGAATGGGGAGCACACAGGATTCCTTTCAAGGGTCTGCATTTGCTTTCCCAACCTCACCAATCGTCTCAGCCCCAAGAGTGTCCAGCCTTATGTCTTCTGCCGCTGGGGCTGTAGATGTGGTCAATCCTGGTTGCATGCCAGTCCCTGAACGCATTTTGGAAGAATTTCTCTCTGTTTTGCCCTGCTTGTTTCTTCTTTATGTTGGAAATGTATCCTCAGAATGGGTCTGAGCTGATTTTCCCTGCTGGTTTTAGGCCGCTTGACACACACTTGATGCACTTACACAGAGATATCAAGACTTAGCTTTGAAGATGCTTACTAGTCGGATAGATACTTGTGCGATGAACAGGGTCTGGTGAGTCCAGTTGATTGAGCAAGGAGTAGGTCGTGTCCATTCCATATTCGGTTTTCGGAAGGGTATCTGTGCTCATTTCAAACTCGAGTTTTATGCGTCACCCCACCTCACCTTTCCCCTGAAGCAGGCATAAGTGTGTTTTCTAAAAGCGTGACTCTGTTCTGTTTGGGGATTCAGTGCATGGGGAGCGATTTTTACATTCCCTCGATAAGTGATATCATAAGTTTCTTTTTTTGTGGGACTTATTTCACTGAGGATGATCGTACCTAAATCCACTCAGGATGCTGCTACCAGCCTCATGACGTGGATTTCATGGCTGAGTGACACTCCATTGGACCTACGTAGCACCACTTCTGCACTTGTCCACTTGTCCACTCGTCTTTGTCCACTTGGCTCTTTCCTGGGATATGAAACGTGTACCAGAGTGGAGGTTCTTGTCAAGACAGCAGCCCTCAACTTTGGGGTCCCTGTGTCTGGTTGATTTTTTCATTTTCCCAAGGTCAACGCCCATGTGTGGAAGTGCCCTATGCTCTGTGGTTCTGTGTTTTCCATGGTTTGGGAAAGAGGATACACTTGTGAAGATTGGCTGTTGGCCATTGACATCCCGCCCATCAGCTTAACAAGGCTCCCTTGACTCCGTGGCCTGTCCTGACTTTCTGGTTTTTAGACTTTTTTCGCCTGGCCCTTTTGCCCCGGGGGGGGGGGGGCGAGAGATTTCTTTGTAGTGCTGATTTGCTCTCCCAGGTTGCTTGGTTGGCCAAAAAGGGCGTATGCGTTTTTTCCTGAATATATTCAGGAAAAAACGCATACGCCCTTTTTGGCCAACCGCATCATTGTCCACGTTCTGGCGCTTTTCATGTGCTATCGGGGCCATTCCGATGTACCCGTTGACATCCGTTTCCTGCAGTTCTGCCTTGCGTTCAGCGCCTCTTCGTAGCCTGACCTCAATATATTTTGGGGTGATAGTTATCGTTCAGAACTCTGCAGGTTTGGGAAGTGCAGTGCCCCTGAGCTCCATTTCCCAAGTCGCTTTTTTGTGAGTGGGACGCAACACGGCTGGATGGCTTCACGCCCTATTGTCGATCCGGGGTGGCAGGCTGAACCTCTGGTGAATTCTTCTTCGTGATGGGAAATGAGAGTGACATGTGCCCGACCAAACACCTCCAGCGAGTCTCTCATTGGTTCCCCCTCTTGCAGTTCATCCTGCGGACAAATTGCAGACGGTACGAAAGAGGCATGGAAAGGCGCCGAGTCTCCAAGTGGGGAGATTGTTAGTAAGGGGGCCTGAATGGAGAACACGAGCACCAGGAGATGAAAACTGAGGTGAGTTTCAGAAAGCTTTCCCGATCCCACGGTGTAGCATCCGCTGGGTTTCCAATGAGTGCTTTCGCTGTCGGAAGATTGCGTTGAACCTGGAGAGTTGGGACCCATGGAATGGGGAGCACGCAGGATTCCTTTCAAGGGTCTGCATTTGCTTTCCCAACCTCACCAATCGTCTCAGCCCCAAGAGTGTCCAGCCTTATGTCTTCTGCCGCTGGGGCTGTAGATGTGGTCAATCCTGGTTGCATGCCAGTCCCTGAACGCATTTTGGAAGAATTTCTCTCTGTTTTGCCCTGCGTGTTTCTTCTTTATGTTGGAAATGTATCCTCAGAATGGGTCTGAGCTGATTTTCCCTGCTGGTTTTAGGCCGCTTGACACACACTTGATGCACTTACACAGAGATATCAAGACTTAGCTTTGAAGATGCTTACTAGTCGGATAGATACTTGTGCGATGAACAGGGTCTGGTGAGTCCAGTTGATTGAGCAAGGAGTAGGTCGTGTCCATTCCATATTCGGTTTTCGGAAGGGTATCTGTGCTCATTTCAAACTCGAGTTTTATGCGTCACCCCACCTCACCTTTCCCCTGAAGCAGGCATAAGTGTGTTTTCTAAAAGCGTGACTCTGTTCTGTTTGGGGATTCAGTGCATGGGGAGCGATTTTTACATTCCCTCGATAAGTGATATCATAAGTTTCTTTTTTTGTGGGACTTATTTCACTGAGGATGATCGTACCTAAATCCACTCAGGATGCTGCTACCAGCCTCATGACGTGGATTTCATGGCTGAGTGACACTCCATTGGACCTACGTAGCACCACTTCTGCACTTGTCCACTTGTCCACTCGTCTTTGTCCACTTGGCTCTTTCCTGGGATATGAAACGTGTACCGGAGTGGAGGTTCTTGTCAAGACAGCAGCCCTCAACTTTGGGGTCCCTGTGTCTGGTTGATTTTTTCATTTTCCCAAGGTCAACGCCCATGTGTGGAAGTGCCCTATGCTCTGTGGTTCTGTGTTTTCCATGGTTTGGGAAAGAGGATACACTTGTGAAGATTGGCTGTTGGCCATTGACATCCCGCCCATCAGCTTAACAAGGCTCCCTTGACTCCGTGGCCTGTCCTGCCTTTCTGGTTTTTAGACTTTTTTCGCCTGGCCCTTTTGCCCCGGGGGGGGGGGCGAGAGATTTCTTTGTAGTGCTGATTTGCTCTCCCAGGTTGCTTGGTTGGCCAAAAAGGGCGTATGCGTTTTTTCCTGAATATATTCAGGAAAAAACGCATACGCCCTTTTTGGCCAACCACATCATTGTCCACGTTCTGGCGCTTTTCATGTGCTATCGGGGCCATTCCGATGTAGCCGTTGACATCCGTTTCCTGCAATTCTGCCTTGCGTTCAACGCCTCTTCGTAGCCTGACCTCAATATATTTTGGGGCGATAGTTATCGTTTAGAACTCTGCAGGTTTGGGAAGTGCAGTGCCCCTGAGCTCCATTTCCCAAGTCGCTTTTTTGTGAGTGGGACGCAACACGGCTGGATGGCTTCACGCCCTATTGTCGATCCGGGGTGGCAGGCTGAACCGCTGGTGAATTCTTCTTCGTGATGGGAAATGAGAGTGACATGTGCCCGACCAAACACCTCCAGCGAGTCTCTCATTGGTTCCCCCTCTTGCAGTTCATCCTGCGGACAAATTGCAGACGGTACGAAAGAGGCATGGAAAGGCGCCGAGTCTCCAAGTGGGGAGATTGTTAGTAAGGGGGCCTGAATGGAGAACACGAGCACCAGGAGATGAAAACTGAGGTGAGTTTCAGAAAGCTTTCCCGATCCCACGGTGTAGCATCCGCTGGGTTTCCAATGAGTGCTTTCGCTGTCGGAAGATTGCGTTGAACCTGGAGAGTTGGGACCCATGGAATGGGGAGCACGCAGGATTCCTTTCAAGGGTCTGCATTTGCTTTCCCAACCTCACCAATCGTCTCAGCCCCAAGAGTGTCCAGCCTTATGTCTTCTGCCGCTGGGGCTGTAGATGTGGTCAATCCTGGTTGCATGCCAGTCCCTGAACGCATTTTGGAAGAATTTCTCTCTGTTTTGCCCTGCGTGTTTCTTCTTTATGTTGGAAATGTATCCTCAGAATGGGTCTGAGCTGATTTTCCCTGCTGGTTTTAGGCCGCTTGACACACACTTGATGCACTTACACAGAGATATCAAGACTTAGCTTTGAAGATGCTTACTAGTCGGATAGATACTTGTGCGATGAACAGGGTCTGGTGAGTCCAGTTGATTGAGCAAGGAGTAGGTCGTGTCCATTCCATATTCGGTTTTCGGAAGGGTATCTGTGCTCATTTCAAACTCGAGTTTTATGCGTCACCCCACCTCACCTTTCCCCTGAAGCAGGCATAAGTGTGTTTTCTAAAAGCGTGACTCTGTTCTATTTGGGGATTCAGTGCATGGGGAGCGATTTTTACATTCCCTCGATAAGTGATATCATAAGTTTCTTTTTTTGTGGGACTTATTTCACTGAGGATGATCGTACCTAAATCCACTCAGGATGCTGCTACCAGCCTCATGACGTGGATTTCATGGCTGAGTGACACTCCATTGGACCTACGTAGCACCACTTCTGCACTTGTCCACTTGTCCACTCGTCTTTGTCCACTTGGCTCTTTCCTGGGATATGAAACGTGTACCGGAGTGGAGGTTCTTGTCAAGACAGCAGCCCCCAACTTTGGGGTCCCTGTGTCTGGTTGATTTTTTCATTTTCCCAAGGTCAACGCCCATGTGTGGAAGTGCCCTATGCTCTGTGGTTCTGTGTTTTCCATGGTTTGGGAAAGAGGATACACTTGTGAAGATTGGCTGTTGGCCATTGACATCCCGCCCATCAGCTTAACAAGGCTCCCTTGACTCCGTGGCCTGTCCTGCCTTTCTGGTTTTTAGACTTTTTTCGCCTGGCCCTTTTGCCCCGGGGTGGGGGGGCGAGAGATTTCTTTGTAGTGCTGATTTGCTCTCCCAGGTTGCTTGGTTGGCCAAAAAGGGCGTATGCGTTTTTTCCTGAATATATTCAGGAAAAAACGCATACGCCCTTTTTGGCCAACCACATCATTGTCCACGTTCTGGCACTTTTCATGTGCTATCGGGGCCATTCCGATGTAGCCGTTGACATCCGTTTCCTGCAATTCTGCCTTGCGTTCAACGCCTCTTCGTAGCCTGACCTCAATATATTTTGGGGCGATAGTTATCGTTTAGAACTCTGCAGGTTTGGGAAGTGCAGTGCCCCTGAGCTCCATTTCCCAAGTCGCTTTTTTGTGAGTGGGACGCAACACGGCTGGATGGCTTCACGTCCCATTGTCGATCCGGGGTGGCAGGCTGAACCGCTGGTGAATTCTTCTTCGTGATGGGAAATGAGAGTGACATGTGCCCGACAAAACACCTCCAGCGAGTCTCTCATTGGTTCCCCCTCTTGCAGTTCATCCTGCGGACAAATTGCAGACGGTACGAAAGAGGCATGGAAAGGCGCCGAGTCTCCAAGTGGGGAGATTGTTAGTAAGGGGGCCTGAATGGAGAACACGAGCACCAGGAGATGAAAACTGAGGTGAGTTTCAGAAAGCTTTCCCGATCCCACGGTGTAGCATCCGCTGGGTTTCCAATGAGTGCTTTCGCTGTCGGAAGATTGCGTTGAACCTGGAGAGTTGGGACCCATGGAATGGGGAGCACGCAGGATTCCTTTCAAGGGTCTGCATTTGCTTTCCCAACCTCACCAATCGTCTCAGCCCCAAGTGTGTCCAGCCTTATGTCTTCTGCCGCTGGGGCTGTAGATGTGGTCAATCCTGGTTGCATGCCAGTCCCTGAACGCATTTTGGAAGTATTTCTCTCTGTTTTGCCCTGCTTGTTTCTTCTTTATGTTGGAAATGTATCCTCAGAATGGGTCTGAGCTGATTTTCCCTGCTGGTTGTAGGCCGCTTTACACACACTTGATGCACTTACACAGAGATATCAAGACTTAGCTTTTAAGATGCTTACTAGTCGGATAGATACTTGTGCGATGAACAGGGTCTGGTGAGTCCAGTTGATTGAGCAAGGAGTAGGTCGTGTCCATTCCATATTCGGTTTTCAGAAGGGTATCTGTGCTCATTTCAAACTCGAGTTTTATGCGTCACCCCACCTCACCTTTCCCCTGAAGCAGGCATAAGTGTGTTTTCTAAAAGCGTGACTCTGTTCTGTTTGGGGATTCAGTTCATGGGGAGCGATTTTTACATTCCCTCGATAAGTGATATCATAAGTTTCTTTTTTGTGGGACTTATTTCACTGAGGATGATCGTACCTAAATCCACTCAGGATGCTGCTACCAGCCTCATGACGTGGATTTCATGGCTGAGTGACACTCCATTGGACCTACGTAGCACCACTTCTGCACTTGTCCACTTGTCCACTCGTCTTTGTCCACTTGGCTCTTTCCTGGGATATGAAACGTGTACCGGAGTGGAGGTTCTTGTCAAGACAGCAGCCCTCAACTTTGGGGTCCCTGTGTCTGGTTGATTTTTTCATTTTCCCAAGGTCAACGCCCATGTGTGGAAGTGCCCTATGCTCTGTGGTTCTGTGTTTTACATGGTTTGGGAAAGAGGATACACTTGTGAAGATTGGCTGTTGGCCATTGACATCCCGCCCATCAGCTTAACAAGGCTCCCTTGACTCCGTGGGCTGTCCTGCCTTTCTGGTTTTTAGACTTTTTTCGCCTGGCCCTTTTGCCCCGGGGGGGGGTGGGCGAGAGATTTCTTTGTAGTGCTGATTTGCTCTCCCAGGTTGCTTGGTTGGCCAAAAAGGGCGTATGCGTTTTTTCCTGAATATATTCAGGAAAAAACGCATACGCCCTTTTTGGCCAACCACATCATTGTCCACGTTCTGGCGCTTTTCATGTGCTATCGGGGCCATTCCGATGTAGCCGTTGACATCCGTTTCCTGCAATTCTGCCTTGCGTTCAACGCCTCTTCGTAGCCTGACCTCAATATATTTTGGGGCGATAGTTATCGTTTAGAACTCTGCAGGTTTGGGAAGTGCAGTGCCCCTGAGCTCCATTTCCCAAGTCGCTTTTTTGTGAGTGGGACGCAACACGGCTGGATGGCTTCACGCCCTATTGTCGATCCGGGGTGGCAGGCTGAACCGCTGGTGAATTCTTCTTCGTGATGGGAAATGAGAGTGACATGTGCCCGACCAAACACCTCCAGCGAGTCTCTCATTGGTTCCCCCTCTTGCAGTTCATCCTGCGGACAAATTGCAGACGGTACGAAAGAGGCATGGAAAGGCGCCGAGTCTCCAAGTGGGGAGATTGTTAGTAAGGGGGCCTGAATGGAGAACACGAGCACCAGGAGATGAAAACTGAGGTGAGTTTCAGAAAGCTTTCCCGATCCCACGGTGTAGCATCCGCTGGGTTTCCAATGAGTGCTTTCGCTGTCGGAAGATTGCGTTGAACCTGGAGAGTTGGGACCCATGGAATGGGGAGCACGCAGGATTCCTTTCAAGGGTCTGCATTTGCTTTCCCAACCTCACCAATCGTCTCAGCCCCAAGAGTGTCCAGCCTTATGTCTTCTGCCGCTGGGGCTGTAGATGTGGTCAATCCTGGTTGCATGCCAGTCCCTGAACGCATTTTGGAAGAATTTCTCTCTGTTTTGCCCTGCGTGTTTCTTCTTTATGTTGGAAATGTATCCTCAGAATGGGTCTGAGCTGATTTTCCCTGCTGGTTTTAGGCCGCTTGACACACACTTGATGCACTTACACAGAGATATCAAGACTTAGCTTTGAAGATGCTTACTAGTCGGATAGATACTTGTGCGATGAACAGGGTCTGGTGAGTCCAGTTGATTGAGCAAGGAGTAGGTCGTGTCCATTCCATATTCGGTTTTCGGAAGGGTATCTGTGCTCATTTCAAACTCGAGTTTTATGCGTCACCCCACCTCACCTTTCCCCTGAAGCAGGCATAAGTGTGTTTTCTAAAAGCGTGACTCTGTTCTGTTTGGGGATTCAGTGCATGGGGAGCGATTTTTACATTCCCTCGATAAGTGATATCATAAGTTTCTTTTTTTGTGGGACTTATTTCACTGAGGATGATCGTACCTAAATCCACTCAGGATGCTGCTACCAGCCTCATGACGTGGATTTCATGGCTGAGTGACACTCCATTGGACCTACGTAGCACCACTTGTCCACTTGTCCACTTGTCTTTGTCCACTTGTCCACTTGGCTCTTTCCTGGGATATGAAACATGTACCGGAGTGGAGGTTCTTGTCAAGACAGCAGCCCTCAACTTTGGGGTCCCTGTGTCTGGTTGATTTTTTCATTTTCCCAAGGTCAACGCCCATGTGTGGAAGTGCCCTATGCTCTGTGGTTCTGTGTTTTCCATGGTTTGGGAAAGAGGATACACTTGTGAAGATTGGCTGTTGGCCATTGACATCCCGCCCATCAGCTTAACAAGGCTCCCTTGACTCCGTGGCCTGTCCTGCCTTTCTGGTTTTTAGACTTTTTTCGCCTGGCCCTTTTGCCCCGGGGGGGGGGGGGGCGAGAGATTTCTTTGTAGTGCTGATTTGCTCTCCCAGGTTGCTTGGTTGGCCAAAAAGGGCGTATGCGTTTTTTCCTGAATATATTCAGGAAAAAACGCATACGCCCTTTTTGGCCAACCACATCATTGTCCACGTTCTGGCGCTTTTCATGTGCTATCGGGGCCATTCCGATGTAGCCGTTGACATCCGTTTCCTGCAATTCTGCCTTGCGTTCAACGCCTCTTCGTAACCTGACCTCAATATATTTTGGGGCGATAGTTATCGTTTAGAACTCTGCAGGTTTGGGAAGTGCAGTGACCCTGAGCTCCATTTCCCAAGTCGCTTTTTTGTGAGTGGGACGCAACACGGCTGGATGGCTTCACGTCCTATTGTCGATCCGGGGTGGCAGGCTGAACCGCTGGTGAATTCTTCTTCGTGATGGGAAATGAGAGTGACATGTGCCCGACCAAACACCTCCAGCGAGTCTCTCATTGGTTCCCCCTCTTGCAGTTCATCCTGCGGACAAATTGCAGACGGTACGAAAGAGGCATGGAAAGGCGCCGAGTCTCCAAGTGGGGAGATTGTTAGTAAGGGGGCCTGAATGGAGAACACGAGCACCAGGAGATGAAAACTGAGGTGAGTTTCAGAAAGCTTTCCCGATCCCACGGTGTAGCATCCGCTGGGTTTCCAATGAGTGCTTTCGCTGTCGGAAGATTGCGTTGAACCTGGAGAGTTGGGACCCATGGAATGGGGAGCACGCAGGATTCCTTTCAAGGGTCTGCATTTGCTTTCCCAACCTCACCAATCGTCTCAGCCCCAAGAGTGTCCAGCCTTATGTCTTCTGCCGCTGGGGCTGTAGATGTGGTCAATCCTGGTTGCATGCCAGTCCCTGAACGCATTTTGGAAGAATTTCTCTCTGTTTTGCCCTGCTTGTTTCTTCTTTATGTTGGACATGTATCCTCAGAATGGGTCTGAGCTGATTTTCCCTCCTGGTTGTAGGCCGCTTGACACACACTTGATGCACTTACACAGAGATATCAAGACTTAGCTTTTAAGATGCTTACTAGTCGGATAGATACTTGTGCGATGAACAGGGTCTGGTGAGTCCAGTTGATTGAGCAAGGAGTAGGTCGTGTCCATTCCATATTCGGTTTTCGGAAGGGTATCTGTGCTCATTTCAAACTCGAGTTTTATGCGTCACCCCACCTCACCTTTCCCCTGAAGCAGGCATAAGTGTGTTTTCTAAAAGCGTGACTCTGTTCTGTTTGGGGATTCAGTTCATGGGGAGCGATTTTTACATTCCCTCGATAAGTGATATCATAAGTTTCTTTTTTGTGGGACTTATTTCACTGAGGATGATCGTACCTAAATCCACTCAGGATGCTGCTACCAGCCTCATGACGTGGATTTCATGGCTGAGTGACACTCCATTGGACCTACGTAGCACCACTTCTGCACTTGTCCACTTGTCCACTCGTCTTTGTCCACTTGGCTCTTTCCTGGGATATGAAACGTGTACCGGAGTGGAGGTTCTTGTCAAGACAGCAGCCCTCAACTTTGGGGTCCCTGTGTCTGGTTGATTTTTTCATTTTCCCAAGGTCAACGCCCATGTGTGGAAGTGCCCTATGCTCTGTGGTTCTGTGTTTTACATGGTTTGGGAAAGAGGATACACTTGTGAAGATTGGCTGTTGGCCATTGACATCCCGCCCATCAGCTTAACAAGGCTCCCTTGACTCCGTGGCCTGTCCTGCCTTTCTGGTTTTTAGACTTTTTTCGCCTGGCCCTTTTGCCCCGGTGGGGGAGCGAGAGATTTCTTTGTAGTGCTGATTGCTCTCCCAGGTTGCTTGGTTGGCCAAAAAGGGCGTATGCGTTTTTTCCTGAATATATTCAGGAAAAAACGCATACGCCCTTTTTGGCCAACCACATCATTGTCCACGTTCTGGCGCTTTTCATGTGCTATCGGGGCCATTCCGATGTAGCCGTTGACATCCGTTTCCTGCAATTCTGCCTTGCGTTCAACGCCTCTTCGTAGCCTGACCTCAATATATTTTGGGGCGATAGTTATCGTTTAGAACTCTGCAGGTTTGGGAAGTGCAGTGCCCCTGAGCTCCATTTCCCAAGTCGCTTTTTTGTGAGTGGGACGCAACACGGCTGGATGGCTTCACGCCCTATTGTCGATCCGGGGTGGCAGGCTGAACCGCTGGTGAATTCTTCTTCGTGATGGGAAATGAGAGTGACATGTGCCCGACCAAACACCTCCAGCGAGTCTCTCATTGGTTCCCCCTCTTGCAGTTCATCCTGCGGACAAATTGCAGACGGTACGAAAGAGGCATGGAAAGGCGCCGAGTCTCCAAGTGGGGAGATTGTTAGTAAGGGGGCCTGAATGGAGAACACGAGCACCAGGAGATGAAAACTGAGGTGAGTTTCAGAAAGCTTTCCCGATCCCACGGTGTAGCATCCGCTGGGTTTCCAATGAGTGCTTTCGCTGTCGGAAGATTGCGTTGAACCTGGAGAGTTGGGACCCATGGAATGGGGAGCACGCAGGATTCCTTTCAAGGGTCTGCATTTGCTTTCCCAACCTCACCAATCGTCTCAGCCCAAGAGTGTCCAGCCTTATGTCTTCTGCCGCTGGGGCTGTAGATGTGGTCAATCCTGGTTGCATGCCAGTCCCTGAACGCATTTTGGAAGAATTTCTCTCTGTTTTGCCCTGCTTGTTTCTTCTTTATGTTGGAAATGTATCCTCAGAATGGGTCTGAGCTGATTTTCCCTGCTGGTTTTAGGCCGCTTTACACACACTTGATGCACTTACACAGAGATATCAAGACTTAGCTTTGAAGATGCTTACTAGTCGGATAGATACTTGTGCGATGAACAGGGTCTGGTGAGTCCAGTTGATTGAGCAAGGAGTAGATCGTGTCCATTCCATATTCGGTTTTCAGAAGGGTATCTGTGCTCATTTCAAACTCGAGTTTTATGCGTCACCCCACCTCACCTTTCCCCTGAAGCAGGCATAAGTGTGTTTTCTAAAAGCGTGACTCTGTTCTGTTTGGGGATTCAGTGAATGGGGAGCGATTTTTACATTCCCTCGATAAGTGATATCATAAGTTTCTTTTTTTGTGGGACTTATTTCACTGAGGATGATCGTACCTAAATCCACTCAGGATGCTGCTACCAGCCTCATGACGTGGATTTCATGGCTGAGTGACACTCCATTGGACCTACGTAGCACCACTTGTCCACTTGTCCACTTGTCTTTGTCCACTTGTCCACTCGTCTTTGTCCACTTGGCTCTTTCCTGGGATATGAAACGTGTACCGGAGTGGAGGTTCTTGTCAAGACAGCAGCCCTCAACTTTGGGGTCCCTGTGTCTGGTTGATTTTTTCATTTTCCCAAGGTCAACGCCCATGTGTGGAAGTGCCCTATGCTCTGTGGTTCTGTGTTTTCCATGGTTTGGGAAAGAGGATACACTTGTGAAGATTGGCTGTTGGCCATTGACATCCCGCCCATCAGCTTAACAAGGCTCCCTTGACTCCGTGGCCTGTCCTGCCTTTCTGGTTTTTAGACTTTTTTCGCCTGGCCCTTTTGCCCCGGGGGGGGGGGGGCGAGAGATTTCTTTGTAGTGCTGATTTGCTCTCCCAGGTTGCTTGGTTGGCCAAAAAGGGCGTATGCGTTTTTTCCTGAATATATTCAGGAAAAAACGCATACGCCCTTTTTGGCCAACCACATCATTGTCCACGTTCTGGCACTTTTCATGTGCTATCGGGGCCATTCCGATGTAACCGTTGACAGCCGTTTCCTGCAATTCTGCCTTGCGTTCAACGCCTCTTCGTAGCCTGACCTCAATATATTTTGGGGCGATAGTTATCGTTTAGAACTCTGCAGGTTTGGGAAGTGCAGTGCCCCTGAGCTCCATTTCCCAAGTCGCTTTTTTGTGAGTGGGACGCAACACGGCTGGATGGCTTCACGTCCTATTGTCGATCCGGGGTGGCAGGCTGAACCGCTGGTGAATTCTTCTTCGTGATGGGAAATGAGAGTGACATGTGCCCGACCAAAGACCTCCAGCGAGTCTCTCATTGGTTCCCCCTCTTGCAGTTCATCCTGCGGACAAATTGCAGACGGTACGAAAGAGGCATGGAAAGGCGCCGAGTCTCCAAGTGGGGAGATTGTTAGTAAGGGGGCCTGAATGGAGAACACGAGCACCAGGAGATGAAAACTGAGGTGAGTTTCAGAAAGCTTTCCCGATCCCACGGTGTAGCATCCGCTGGGTTTCCAATGAGTGCTTTCGCTGTCGGAAGATTGCGTTGAACCTGGAGAGTTGGGACCCATGGAATGGGGAGCACGCAGGATTCCTTTCAAGGGTCTGCATTTGCTTTCCCAACCTCACCAATCGTCTCAGCCCCAAGAGTGTCCAGCCTTATGTCTTCTGCCGCTGGGGCTGTAGATGTGGTCAATCCTGGTTGCATGCCAGTCCCTGAACGCATTTTGGAAGAATTTCTCTCTGTTTTGCCCTGCTTGTTTCTTCTTTATGTTGGACATGTATCCTCAGAATGGGTCTGAGCTGATTTTCCCTGCTGGTTGTAGGCTGCTTGACACACACTTGATGCACTTAAACAGAGATATCAAGACCTAGCTTTGAAGATGCTTACTAGTCGGATAGATACTTGTGCGATGAACAGGGTCTGGTGAGTCCAGTTGATTGAGCAAGGAGTAGGTCGTGTCCATTCCATATTCGGTTTTCGGAAGGGTATCTGTGCTCATTTCAAACTCGAGTTTTATGCGTCACCCCACCTCACCTTTCCCCTGAAGCAGGCATAAGTGTGTTTTCTAAAAGCGTGACTCTGTTCTGTTTGGGGATTCAGTTCATGGGGAGCGATTTTTACATTCCCTCGATAAGTGATATCATAAGTTTCTTTTTTGTGGGACTTATTTCACTGAGGATGATCGTACCTAAATCCACTCAGGATGCTGCTACCAGCCTCATGACGTGGATTTCATGGCTGAGTGACACTCCATTGGACCTACGTAGCACCACTTCTGCACTTGTCCACTTGTCCACTCGTCTTTGTCCACTTGGCTCTTTCCTGGGATATGAAACGTGTACCGGAGTGGAGGTTCTTGTCAAGACAGCAGCCCTCAACTTTGGGGTCCCTGTGTCTGGTTGATTTTTTCATTTTCCCAAGGTCAACGCCCATGTGTGGAAGTGCCCTATGCTCTGTGGTTCTGTGTTTTACATGGTTTGGGAAAGAGGATACACTTGTGAAGATTGGCTGTTGGCCATTGACATCCCGCCCATCAGCTTAACAAGGCTCCCTTGACTCCGTGGCCTGTCCTGCCTTTCTGGTTTTTAGACTTTTTTCGCCTGGCCCTTTTGCCCCGGGGGGGGGGGGCGAGAGATTTCTTTGTAGTGCTGATTTGCTCTCCCAGGTTGCTTGGTTGGCCAAAAAGGGCGTATGCGTTTTTTCCTGAATATATTCAGGAAAAAACGCATACGCCCTTTTTGGCCAACCACATCATTGTCCACGTTCTGGCACTTTTCATGTGCTATCGGGGCCATTCCGATGTAACCGTTGACATCCGTTTCCTGCAATTCTGCCTTGCGTTCAACGCCTCTTCGTAGCCTGACCTCAATATATTTTGGGGCGATAGTTATCGTTTAGAACTCTGCAGGTTTGGGAAGTGCAGTGCCCCTGAGCTCCATTTCCCAAGTCGCTTTTTTGTGAGTGGGACGCAACACGGCTGGATGGCTTCACGTCCTATTGTCGATCCGGGGTGGCAGGCTGAACCGCTGGTGAATTCTTCTTCGTGATGGGAAATGAGAGTGACATGTGCCCGACCAAACACCTCCAGCGAGTCTCTCATTGGTTCCCCCTCTTGCAGTTCATCCTGCGGACAAATTGCAGACGGTACGAAAGAGGCATGGAAAGGCGCCGAGTCTCCAAGTGGGGAGATTGTTAGTAAGGGGGCCTGAATGGAGAACACGAGCACCAGGAGATGAAAACTGAGGTGAGTTTCAGAAAGCTTTCCCGATCCCACGGTGTAGCATCCGCTGGGTTTCCAATGAGTGCTTTCGCTGTCGGAAGATTGCGTTGAACCTGGAGAGTTGGGACCCATGGAATGGGGAGCACGCAGGATTCCTTTCAAGGGTCTGCATTTGCTTTCCCAACCTCACCAATCGTCTCAGCCCAAGAGTGTCCAGCCTTATGTCTTCTGCCGCTGGGGCTGTAGATGTGGTCAATCCTGGTTGCATGCCAGTCCCTGAACGCATTTTGGAAGAATTTCTCTCTGTTTTGCCCTGCTTGTTTCTTCTTTATGTTGGAAATGTATCTTCAGAATGGGTCTGAGCTGATTTTCCCTGCTGGTTTTAGGCCGCTTTACACACACTTGATGCACTTACACAGAGATATCAAGACTTAGCTTTGAAGATGCTTACTAGTCGGATAGATACTTGTGCGATGAACAGGGTCTGGTGAGTCCAGTTGATTGAGCAAGGAGTAGATCGTGTCCATTCCATATTCGGTTTTCAGAAGGGTATCTGTGCTCATTTCAAACCCGAGTTTTATGCGTCACCCCACCTCACCTTTCCCCTGAAGCAGGCATAAGTGTGTTTTCTAAAAGCGTGACTCTGTTCTGTTTGGGGATTCAGTGAATGGGGAGCGATTTTTACATTCCCTCGATAAGTGATATCATAAGTTTCTTTTTTTGTGGGACTTATTTCACTGAGGATGATCGTACCTAAATCCACTCAGGATGCTGCTACCAGCCTCATGACGTGGATTTCATGGCTGAGTGACACTCCATTGGACCTACGTAGCACCACTTGTCCACTTGTCCACTTGTCTTTGTCCACTTGTCCACTCCTCTTTGTCCACTTGGCTCTTTCCTGGGATATGAAACGTGTACCGGAGTGGAGGTTCTTGTCAAGACAGCAGCCCTCAACTTTGGGGTCCCTGTGTCTGGTTGATTTTTTCATTTTCCCAAGGTCAACGCCCATGTGTGGAAGTGCCCTATGCTCTGTGGTTCTGTGTTTTCCATGGTTTGGGAAAGAGGATACACTTGTGAAGATTGGCTGTTGGCCATTGACATCCCGCCCATCAGCTTAACAAGGCTCCCTTGACTCCGTGGCCTGTCCTGCCTTTCTGGTTTTTAGACTTTTTTCGCCTGGCCCTTTTGCCCCGGGGGGGGGGCGAGAGATTTCTTTGTAGTGCTGATTTGCTCTCCCAGGTTGCCTGGTTGGCCAAAAAGGGCGTATGCGTTTTTTCCTGAATATATTCAGGAAAAAACGCATACGCCCTTTTTGGCCAACCACATCATTGTCCACGTTCTGGCGCTTTTCATGTGCTATCGGGGCCATTCCGATGTAGCCGTTGACATCCGTTTCCTGCAATTCTGCCTTGCGTTCAACGCCTCTTCGTAGCCTGACCTCAATATATTTTGGGGCGATAGTTATCGTTTAGAACTCTGCAGGTTTGGGAAGTGCAGTGCCCCTGAGCTCCATTTCCCAAGTCGCTTTTTTGTGAGTGGGACGCAACACGGCTGGATGGCTTCACGTCCTATTGTCGATCCGGGGTGGCAGGCTGAACCGCTGGTGAATTCTTCTTCGTGATGGGAAATGAGAGTGACATGTGCCCGACCAAAGACCTCCAGCGAGTCTCTCATTGGTTCCCCGTCTTGCAGTTCATCCTGCGGACAAATTGCAGACGGTACGAAAGAGGCATGGAAAGGCGCCGAGTCTCCAAGTGGGGAGATTGTTAGTAAGGGGGCCTGAATGGAGAACACGAGCACCAGGAGATGAAAACTGAGGTGAGTTTCAGAAAGCTTTCCCGATCCCACGGTGTAGCATCAGCTGGGTTTCCAATGAGTGCTTTCGCTGTCGGAAGATTGCGTTGAACCTGGAGAGTTGGGACCCATGGAATGGGGAGCACGCAGGATTCCTTTCAAGGGTCTGCATTTGCTTTCCCAACCTCACCAATCGTCTCAGCCCCAAGAGTGTCCAGCCTTATGTCTTCTGCCGCTGGGGCTGTAGATGTGGTCAATCCTGGTTGCATGCCAGTCCCTGAACGCATTTTGGAAGAATTTCTCTCTGTTTTGCCCTGCTTGTTTCTTCTTTATGTAGGACATGTATCCTCAGAATGGGTCTGAGCTGATTTTCCCTGCTGGTTGTAGGCCGCTTGACACACACTTGATGCACTTACACAGAGATATCAAGACTTAGCTTTGAAGATGCTTACTAGTCGGATAGATACTTGTGCGATGAACAGGGTCTGGTGAGTCCAGTTGATTGAGCAAGGAGTAGGTCGTGTCCATTCCATATTCGGTTTTCGGAAGGGTATCTGTGCTCATTTCAAACTCGAGTTTTATGCGTCACCCCACCTCACCTTTCCCCTGAAGCAGGCATAAGTGTGTTTTCTAAAAGCGTGACTCTGTTCTGTTTGGGGATTCAGTTCATGGGGAGCGATTTTTACATTCCCTCGATAAGTGATATCATAAGTTTCTTTTTTGTGGGACTTATTTCACTGAGGATGATCGTACCTAAATCCACTCAGGATGCTGCTACCAGCCTCATGACGTGGATTTCATGGCTGAGTGACACTCCATTGGACCTACGTAGCACCACTTCTGCACTTGTCCACTTGTCCACTCGTCTTTGTCCACTTGGCTCTTTCCTGGGATATGAAACGTGTACCGGAGTGGAGGTTCTTGTCAAGACAGCAGCCCTCAACTTTGGGGTCCCTGTGTCTGGTTGATTTTTTCATTTTCCCAAGGTCAACGCCCATGTGTGGAAGTGCCCTATGCTCTGTGGTTCTGTGTTTTACATGGTTTGGGAAAGAGGATACACTTGTGAAGATTGGCTGTTGGCCATTGACATCCCGCCCATCAGCTTAACAAGGCTCCCTTGACTCCGTGGCCTGTCCTGCCTTTCTGGTTTTTAGACTTTTTTCGCCTGGCCCTTTTGCCCCGGGGGGGGGGGGGGCGAGAGATTTCTTTGTAGTGCTGATTTGCTCTCCCAGGTTGCTTGGTTGGCCAAAAAGGGCGTATGCGTTTTTTCCTGAATATATTCAGGAAAAAACGCATACGCCCTTTTTGGCCAACCACATCATTGTCCACGTTCTGGCACTTTTCATGTGCTATCGGGGCCATTCCGATGTAACCGTTGACATCCGTTTCCTGCAATTCTGCCTTGCGTTCAACGCCTCTTCGTACCCTGACCTCAATATATTTTGGGGCGATAGTTATCGTTTAGAACTCTGCAGGTTTGGGAAGTGCAGTGCCCCTGAGCTCCATTTCCCAAGTCGCTTTTTTGTGAGTGGGACGCAACACGGCTGGATGGCTTCACGTCCTATTGTCGATCCGGGGTGGCAGGCTGAACCGCTGGTGAATTCTTCTTCGTGATGGGAAATGAGAGTGACATGTGCCCGACCAAAGACCTCCAGCGAGTCTCTCATTGGTTCCCCCTCTTGCAGTTCATCCTGCGGACAAATTGCAGACGGTACGAAAGAGGCATGGAAAGGCGCCGAGTCTCCAAGTGGGGAGATTGTTAGTAAGGGGGCCTGAATGGAGAACACGAGCACCAGGAGATGAAAACTGAGGTGAGTTTCAGAAAGCTTTCCCGATCCCACGGTGTAGCATCCGCTGGGTTTCCAATGAGTGCTTTCGCTGTCGGAAGATTGCGTTGAACCTGGAGAGTTGGGACCCATGGAATGGGGAGCACGCAGGATTCCTTTCAAGGGTCTGCATTTGCTTTCCCAACCTCACCAATCGTCTCAGCCCCAAGAGTGTCCAGCCTTATGTCTTCTGCCGCTGGGGCTGTAGATGTGGTCAATCCTGGTTGCATGCCAGTCCCTGAACGCATTTTGGAAGAATTTCTCTCTGTTTTGCCCTGCTTGTTTCTTCTTTATGTTGGACATGTATCCTCAGAATGGGTCTGAGCTGATTTTCCCTGCTGGTTGTAGGCCGCTTGACACACACTTGATGCACTTACACAGAGATATCAAGACTTAGCTTTGAAGATGCTTACTAGTCGGATAGATACTTGTGCGATGAACAGGGTCTGGTGAGTCCAGTTGATTGAGCAAGGAGTAGGTCGTGTCCATTCCATATTCGGTTTTCGGAAGGGTATCTGTGCTCATTTCAAACTCGAGTTTTATGCGTCACCCCACCTCACCTTTCCCCTGAAGCAGGCATAAGTGTGTTTTCTAAAAGCGTGACTCTGTTCTGTTTGGGGATTCAGTTCATGGGGAGCGATTTTTACATTCCCTCGATAAGTGATATCATAAGTTTCTTTTTTGTGGGACTTATTTCACTGAGGATGATCGTACCTAAATCCACTCAGGATGCTGCTACCAGCCTCATGACGTGGATTTCATGGCTGAGTGACACTCCATTGGACCTACGTAGCACCACTTCTGCACTTGTCCACTTGTCCACTCGTCTTTGTCCACTTGGCTCTTTCCTGGGATATGAAACGTGTACCGGAGTGGAGGTTCTTGTCAAGACAGCAGCCCTCAACTTTGGGGTCCCTGTGTCTGGTTGATTTTTTCATTTTCCCAAGGTCAACGCCCATGTGTGGAAGTGCCCTATGCTCTGTGGTTCTGTGTTTTACATGGTTTGGGAAAGAGGATACACTTGTGAAGATTGGCTGTTGGCCATTGACATCCCGCCCATCAGCTTAACAAGGCTCCCTTGACTCCGTGGGCTGTCCTGCCTTTCTGGTTTTTAGACTTTTTTCGCCTGGCCCTTTTGCCCCCGGGGGGGGGCGAGAGATTTCTTTGTAGTGCTGATTTGCTCTCCCAGGTTGCTTGGTTGGCCAAAAAGGGCGTATGCGTTTTTTCCTGAATATATTCAGGAAAAAACGCATACGCCCTTTTTGGCCAACCGCATCATTGTCCACGTTCTGGCGCTTTTCATGTGCTATCGGGGCCATTCCGATGTACCCGTTGACATCCGTTTCCTGCAGTTCTGCCTTGCGTTCAGCGCCTCTTCGTAGCCTGACCTCAATATATTTTGGGGCGATAGTTATCGTTTAGAACTCTGCAGGTTTGGGAAGTGCAGTGCCCCTGAGCTCCATTTCCCAAGTCGCTTTTTTGTGAGTGGGACGCAACACGGCTGGATGGCTTCACGCCCTATTGTCGATCCGGGGTGGCAGGCTGAACCGCTGGTGAATTCTTCTTCGTGATGGGAAATGAGAGTGACATGTGCCCGACCAAACACCTCCAGCGAGTCTCTCATTGGTTCCCCCTCTTGCAGTTCATCCTGCGGACAAATTGCAGACGGTACGAAAGAGGCATGGAAAGGCGCCGAGTCTCCAAGTGGGGAGATTGTTAGTAAGGGGGCCTGAATGGAGAACACGAGCACCAGGAGATGAAAACTGAGGTGAGTTTCAGAAAGCTTTCCCGATCCCACGGTGTAGCATCCGCTGGGTTTCCAATGAGTGCTTTCGCTGTCGGAAGATTGCGTTGAACCTGGAGAGTTGGGACCCATGGAATGGGGAGCACGCAGGATTCCTTTCAAGGGTCTGCATTTGCTTTCCCAACCTCACCAATCGTCTCAGCCCCAAGAGTGTCCAGCCTTATGTCTTCTGCCGCTGGGGCTGTAGATGTGGTCAATCCTGGTTGCATGCCAGTCCCTGAACGCATTTTGGAAGAATTTCTCTCTGTTTTGCCCTGCTTGTTTCTTCTTTATGTTGGACATGTATCCTCAGAATGGGTCTGAGCTGATTTTCCCTGCTGGTTTTAGGCCGCTTGACACACACTTGATGCACTTACACAGAGATATCAAGACTTAGCTTTGAAGATGCTTACTAGTCGGATAGATACTTGTGCGATGAACAGGGTCTGGTGAGTCCAGTTGATTGAGCAAGGAGTAGGTCGTGTCCATTCCATATTCGGTTTTCGGAAGGGTATCTGTGCTCATTTCAAACTCGAGTTTTATGCGTCACCCCACCTCACCTTTCCCCTGAAGCAGGCATAAGTGTGTTTTCTAAAAGCGTGACTCTGTTCTGTTTGGGGATTCAGTTCATGGGGAGCGATTTTTACATTCCCTCGATAAGTGATATCATAAGTTTCTTTTTTGTGGGACTTATTTCACTGAGGATGATCGTACCTAAATCCACTCAGGATGCTGCTACCAGCCTCATGACGTGGATTTCATGGCTGAGTGACACTCCATTGGACCTACGTAGCACCACTTCTGCACTTGTCCACTTGTCCACTCGTCTTTGTCCACTTGGCTCTTTCCTGGGATATGAAACGTGTACCGGAGTGGAGGTTCTTGTCAAGACAGCAGCCCTCAACTTTGGGGTCCCTGTGTCTGGTTGATTTTTTCATTTTCCCAAGGTCAACGCCCATGTGTGGAAGTGCCCTATGCTCTGTGGTTCTGTGTTTTACATGGTTTGGGAAAGAGGATACACTTGTGAAGATTGGCTGTTGGCCATTGACATCCCGCCCATCAGCTTAACAAGGCTCCCTTGACTCCGTGGCCTGTCCTGCCTTTCTGGTTTTTAGACTTTTTTCGCCTGGCCCTTTTGCCCCGGGGGGGGGGGGGCGAGAGATTTCTTTGTAGTGCTGATTTGCTCTCCCAGGTTGCTTGGTTGGCCAAAAAGGGCGTATGCGTTTTTTCCTGAATATATTCAGGAAAAAACGCATACGCCCTTTTTGGCCAACCACATCATTGTCCACGTTCTGGCACTTTTCATGTGCTATCGGGGCCATTCCGATGTAACCGTTGACATCCGTTTCCTGCAATTCTGCCTTGCGTTCAACGCCTCTTCGTAGCCTGACCTCAATATATTTTGGGGCGATAGTTATCGTTTAGAACTCTGCAGGTTTGGGAAGTGCAGTGCCCCTGAGCTCCATTTCCCAAGTCGCTTTTTTGTGAGTGGGACGCAACACGGCTGGATGGCTTCACGTCCTATTGTCGATCCGGGGTGGCAGGCTGAACCGCTGGTGAATTCTTCTTCGTGATGGGAAATGAGAGTGACATGTGCCCGACCAAAGACCTCCAGCGAGTCTCTCATTGGTTCCCCCTCTTGCAGTTCATCCTGCGGACAAATTGCAGACGGTACGAAAGAGGCATGGAAAGGCGCCGAGTCTCCAAGTGGGGAGATTGTTAGTAAGGGGGCCTGAATGGAGAACACGAGCACCAGGAGATGAAAACTGAGGTGAGTTTCAGAAAGCTTTCCCGATCCCACGGTGTAGCATCCGCTGGGTTTCCAATGAGTGCTTTCGCTGTCGGAAGATTGCGTTGAACCTGGAGAGTTGGGACCCATGGAATGGGGAGCACGCAGGATTCCTTTCAAGGGTCTGCATTTGCTTTCCCAACCTCACCAATCGTCTCAGCCCCAAGAGTGTCCAGCCTTATGTCTTCTGCCGCTGGGGCTGTAGATGTGGTCAATCCTGGTTGCATGCCAGTCCCTGAACGCATTTTGGAAGAATTTCTCTCTGTTTTGCCCTGCTTGTTTCTTCTTTATGTTGGACATGTATCCTCAGAATGGGTCTGAGCTGATTTTCCCTGCTGGTTGTAGGCTGCTTGACACACACTTGATGCACTTACACAGAGATATCAAGACCTAGCTTTGAAGATGCTTACTAGTCGGATAGATACTTGTGCGATGAACAGGGTCTGGTGAGTCCAGTTGATTGAGCAAGGAGTAGGTCGTGTCCATTCCATATTCGGTTTTCGGAAGGGTATCTGTGCTCATTTCAAACTCGAGTTTTATGCGTCACCCCACCTCACCTTTCCCCTGAAGCAGGCATAAGTGTGTTTTCTAAAAGCGTGACTCTGTTCTGTTTGGGGATTCAGTTCATGGGGAGCGATTTTTACATTCCCTCGATAAGTGATATCATAAGTTTCTTTTTTGTGGGACTTATTTCACTGAGGATGATCGTACCTAAATCCACTCAGGATGCTGCTACCAGCCTCATGACGTGGATTTCATGGCTGAGTGACACTCCATTGGACCTACGTAGCACCACTTCTGCACTTGTCCACTTGTCCACTCGTCTTTGTCCACTTGGCTCTTTCCTGGGATATGAAACGTGTACCGGAGTGGAGGTTCTTGTCAAGACAGGAGCCCTCAACTTTGGGGTCCCTGTGTCTGGTTGATTTTTTCATTTTCCCAAGGTCAACGCCCATGTGTGGAAGTGCCCTATGCTCTGTGGTTCTGTGTTTTACATGGTTTGGGAAAGAGGATACACTTGTGAAGATTGGCTGTTGGCCATTGACATCCCGCCCATCAGCTTAACAAGGCTCCCTTGACTCCGTGGCCTGTCCTGCCTTTCTGGTTTTTAGACTTTTTTCGCCTGGCCCTTTTGCCCCGGGGGGGGGGGGGCGAGAGATTTCTTTGTAGTGCTGATTTGCTCTCCCAGGTTGCTTGGTTGGCCAAAAAGGGCGTATGCGTTTTTTCCTGAATATATTCAGGAAAAAACGCATACGCCCTTTTTGGCCAACCACATCATTGTCCACGTTCTGGCACTTTTCATGTGCTATCGGGGCCATTCCGATGTAACCGTTGACATCCGTTTCCTGCAATTCTGCCTTGCGTTCAACGCCTCTTCGTAGCCTGACCTCAATATATTTTGGGGCGATAGTTATCGTTTAGAACTCTGCAGGTTTGGGAAGTGCAGTGCCCCTGAGCTCCATTTCCCAAGTCGCTTTTTTGTGAGTGGGACGCAACACGGCTGGATGGCTTCACGTCCTATTGTCGATCCGGGGTGGCAGGCTGAACCGCTGGTGAATTCTTCTTCGTGATGGGAAATGAGAGTGACATGTGCCCGACCAAACACCTCCAGCGAGTCTCTCATTGGTTCCCCCTCTTGCAGTTCATCCTGCGGACAAATTGCAGACGGTACGAAAGAGGCATGGAAAGGCGCCGAGTCTCCAAGTGGGGAGATTGTTAGTAAGGGGGCCTGAATGGAGAACACGAGCACCAGGAGATGAAAACTGAGGTGAGTTTCAGAAAGCTTTCCCGATCCCACGGTGTAGCATCCGCTGGGTTTCCAATGAGTGCTTTCGCTGTCGGAAGATTGCGTTGAACCTGGAGAGTTGGGACCCATGGAATGGGGAGCACGCAGGATTCCTTTCAAGGGTCTGCATTTGCTTTCCCAACCTCACCAATCGTCTCAGCCCCAAGAGTGTCCAGCCTTATGTCTTCTGCCGCTGGGGCTGTAGATGTGGTCAATCCTGGTTGCATGCCAGTCCCTGAACGCATTTTGGAAGAATTTCTCTCTGTTTTGCCCTGCTTGTTTCTTCTTTATGTTGGACATGTATCCTCAGAATGGGTCTGAGCTGATTTTCCCTGCTGGTTGTAGGCTGCTTGACACACACTTGATGCACTTACACAGAGATATCAAGACCTAGCTTTGAAGATGCTTACTAGTCGGATAGATACTTGTGCGATGAACAGGGTCTGGTGAGTCCAGTTGATTGAGCAAGGAGTAGGTCGTGTCCATTCCATATTCGGTTTTCGGAAGGGTATCTGTGCTCATTTCAAACTCGAGTTTTATGCGTCACCCCACCTCACCTTTCCCCTGAAGCAGGCATAAGTGTGTTTTCTAAAAGCGTGACTCTGTTCTGTTTGGGGATTCAGTTCATGGGGAGCGATTTTTACATTCCCTCGATAAGTGATATCATAAGTTTCTTTTTTGTGGGACTTATTTCACTGAGGATGATCGTACCTAAATCCACTCAGGATGCTGCTACCAGCCTCATGACGTGGATTTCATGGCTGAGTGACAGTCCATTGGACCTACGTAGCACCACTTCTGCACTTGTCCACTTGTCCACTCGTCTTTGTCCACTTGGCTCTTTCCTGGGATATGAAACGTGTACCGGAGTGGAGGTTCTTGTCAAGACAGCAGCCCTCAACTTTGGGGTCCCTGTGTCTGGTTGATTTTTTCATTTTCCCAAGGTCAACGCCCATGTGTGGAAGTGCCCTATGCTCTGTGGTTCTGTGTTTTACATGGTTTGGGAAAGAGGATACACTTGTGAAGATTGGCTGTTGGCCATTGACATCCCGCCCATCAGCTTAACAAGGCTCCCTTGACTCCGTGGCCTGTCCTGCCTTTCTGGTTTTTAGACTTTTTTCGCCTGGCCCTTTTGCCCCGGGGGGGGGGGCGAGAGATTTCTTTGTAGTGCTGATTTGCTCTCCCAGGTTGCTTGGTTGGCCAAAAAGGGCGTATGCGTTTTTTCCTGAATATATTCAGGAAAAAACGCATACGCCCTTTTTGGCCAACCACATCATTGTCCACGTTCTGGCACTTTTCATGTGCTATCGGGGCCATTCCGATGTAACCGTTGACATCCGTTTCCTGCAATTCTGCCTTGCGTTCAACGCCTCTTCGTAGCCTGACCTCAATATATTTTGGGGCGATAGTTATCGTTTAGAACTCTGCAGGTTTGGGAAGTGCAGTGCCCCTGAGCTCCATTTCCCAAGTCGCTTTTTTGTGAGTGGGACGCAACACGGCTGGATGGCTTCACGTCCTATTGTCGATCCGGGGTGGCAGGCTGAACCGCTGGTGAATTCTTCTTCGTGATGGGAAATGAGAGTGACATGTGCCCGACCAAACACCTCCAGCGAGTCTCTCATTGGTTCCCCCTCTTGCAGTTCATCCTGCGGACAAATTGCAGACGGTACGAAAGAGGCATGGAAAGGCGCCGAGTCTCCAAGTGGGGAGATTGTTAGTAAGGGGGCCTGAATGGAGAACACGAGCACCAGGAGATGAAAACTGAGGTGAGTTTCAGAAAGCTTTCCCGATCCCACGGTGTAGCATCCGCTGGGTTTCCAATGAGTGCTTTCCCTGTCGGAAGATTGCGTTGAACCTGGAGAGTTGGGACCCATGGAATGGGGAGCACGCAGGATTCCTTTCAAGGGTCTGCATTTGCTTTCCCAACCTCACCAATCGTCTCAGCCCAAGAGTGTCCAGCCTTATGTCTTCTGCCGCTGGGGCTGTAGATGTGGTCAATCCTGGTTGCATGCCAGTCCCTGAACGCATTTTGGAAGAATTTCTCTCTGTTTTGCCCTGCTTGTTTCTTCTTTATGTTGGAAATGTATCTTCAGAATGGGTCTGAGCTGATTTTCCCTGCTGGTTTTAGGCCGCTTTACACACACTTGATGCACTTACACAGAGATATCAAGACTTAGCTTTGAAGATGCTTACTAGTCGGATAGATACTTGTGCGATGAACAGGGTCTGGTGAGTCCAGTTGATTGAGCAAGGAGTAGATCGTGTCCATTCCATATTCGGTTTTCAGAAGGGTATCTGTGCTCATTTCAAACCCGAGTTTTATGCGTCACCCCACCTCACCTTTCCCCTGAAGCAGGCATAAGTGTGTTTTCTAAAAGCGTGACTCTGTTCTGTTTGGGGATTCAGTGAATGGGGAGCGATTTTTACATTCCCTCGATAAGTGATATCATAAGTTTCTTTTTTTGTGGGACTTATTTCACTGAGGATGATCGTACCTAAATCCACTCAGGATGCTGCTACCAGCCTCATGACGTGGATTTCATGGCTGAGTGACACTCCATTGGACCTACGTAGCACCACTTGTCCACTTGTCCACTTGTCTTTGTCCACTTGTCCACTCCTCTTTGTCCACTTGGCTCTTTCCTGGGATATGAAACGTGTACCGGAGTGGAGGTTCTTGTCAAGACAGCAGCCCTCAACTTTGGGGTCCCTGTGTCTGGTTGATTTTTTCATTTTCCCAAGGTCAACGCCCATGTGTGGAAGTGCCCTATGCTCTGTGGTTCTGTGTTTTCCATGGTTTGGGAAAGAGGATACACTTGTGAAGATTGGCTGTTGGCCATTGACATCCCGCCCATCAGCTTAACAAGGCTCCCTTGACTCCGTGGCCTGTCCTGCCTTTCTGGTTTTTAGACTTTTTTCGCCTGGCCCTTTTGCCCCGGGGGGGGGGGGCGAGAGATTTCTTTGTAGTGCTGATTTGCTCTCCCAGGTTGCTTGGTTGGCCAAAAAGGGCGTATGCGTTTTTTCCTGAATATATTCAGGAAAAAACGCATACGCCCTTTTTGGCCAACCACATCATTGTCCACGTTCTGGCGCTTTTCATGTGCTATCGGGGCCATTCCGATGTAGCCGTTGACATCCGTTTCCTGCAATTCTGCCTTGCGTTCAACGCCTCTTCGTAGCCTGACCTCAATATATTTTGGGGCGATAGTTATCGTTTAGAACTCTGCAGGTTTGGGAAGTGCAGTGCCCCTGAGCTCCATTTCCCAAGTCGCTTTTTTGTGAGTGGGACGCAACACGGCTGGATGGCTTCACGCCCTATTGTCGATCCGGGGTGGCAGGCTGAACCGCTGGTGAATTCTTCTTCGTGATGGGAAATGAGAGTGACATGTTCCCGACCAAAGACCTCCAGCGAGTCTCTCATTGGTTCCCCGTCTTGCAGTTCATCCTGCGGACAAATTGCAGACGGTACGAAAGAGGCATGGAAAGGCGCCGAGTCTCCAAGTGGGGAGATTGTTAGTAAGGGGGCCTGAATGGAGAACACGAGCACCAGGAGATGAAAACTGAGGTGAGTTTCAGAAAGCTTTCCCGATCCCACGGTGTAGCATCCGCTGGGTTTCCAATGAGTGCTTTCGCTGTCGGAAGATTGCGTTGAACCTGGAGAGTTGGGACCCATGGAATGGGGAGCACGCAGGATTCCTTTCAAGGGTCTGCATTTGCTTTCCCAACCTCACCAATCGTCTCAGCCCCAAGAGTGTCCAGCCTTATGTCTTCTGCCGCTGGGGCTGTAGATGTGGTCAATCCTGGTTGCATGCCAGTCCCTGAACGCATTTTGGAAGAATTTCTCTCTGTTTTGCCCTGCTTGTTTCTTCTTTATGTTGGACATGTATCCTCAGAATGGGTCTGAGCTGATTTTCCCTGCTGGTTGTAGGCCGCTTGACACACACTTGATGCACTTACACAGAGATATCAAGACTTAGCTTTGAAGATGCTTACTAGTCGGATAGATACTTGTGCGATGAACAGGGTCTGGTGAGTCCAGTTGATTGAGCAAGGAGTAGGTCGTGTCCATTCCATATTCGGTTTTCGGAAGGGTATCTGTGCTCATTTCAAACTCGAGTTTTATGCGTCACCCCACCTCACCTTTCCCCTGAAGCAGGCATAAGTGTGTTTTCTAAAAGCGTGACTCTGTTCTGTTTGGGGATTCAGTTCATGGGGAGCGATTTTTACATTCCCTCGATAAGTGATATCATAAGTTTCTTTTTTGTGGGACTTATTTCACTGAGGATGATCGTACCTAAATCCACTCAGGATGCTGCTACCAGCCTCATGACGTGGATTTCATGGCTGAGTGACACTCCATTGGACCTACGTAGCACCACTTCTGCACTTGTCCACTTGTCCACTCGTCTTTGTCCACTTGGCTCTTTCCTGGGATATGAAACGTGTACCGGAGTGGAGGTTCTTGTCAAGACAGCAGCCCTCAACTTTGGGGTCCCTCTGTCTGGTTGATTTTTTCATTTTCCCAAGGTCAACGCCCATGTGTGGAAGTGCCCTATGCTCTGTGGTTCTGTGTTTTACATGGTTTGGGAAAGAGGATACACTTGTGAAGATTGGCTGTTGGCCATTGACATCCCGCCCATCAGCTTAACAAGGCTCCCTTGACTCCGTGGCCTGTCCTGCCTTTCTGGTTTTTAGACTTTTTTCGCCTGGCCCTTTTGCCCCGGGGGGGGGGGGGGGGGCGAGAGATTTCTTTGTAGTGCTGATTTGCTCTCCCAGGTTGCTTGGTTGGCCAAAAAGGGCGTATGCGTTTTTTCCTGAATATATTCAGGAAAAAACGCATACGCCCTTTTTGGCCAACCACATCATTGTCCACGTTCTGGCACTTTTCATGTGCTATCGGGGCCATTCCGATGTAACCGTTGACATCCGTTTCCTGCAATTCTGCCTTGCGTTCAACGTCTCTTCGTAGCCTGACCTCAATATATTTTGGGGCGATAGTTATCGTTTAGAACTCTGCAGGTTTGGGAAGTGCAGTGCCCCTGAGCTCCATTTCCCAAGTCGCTTTTTTGTGAGTGGGACGCAACACGGCTGGATGGCTTCACGTCCTATTGTCGATCCGGGGTGGCAGGCTGAACCGCTGGTGAATTCTTCTTCGTGATGGGAAATGAGAGTGACATGTGCCCGACCAAACACCTCCAGCGAGTCTCTCATTGGTTCCCCCTCTTGCAGTTCATCCTGCGGACAAATTGCAGACGGTACGAAAGAGGCATGGAAAGGCGCCGAGTCTCCAAGTGGGGAGATTGTTAGTAAGGGGGCCTGAATGGAGAACACGAGCACCAGGAGATGAAAACTGAGGTGAGTTTCAGAAAGCTTTCCCGATCCCACGGTGTAGCATCCGCTGGGTTTCCAATGAGTGCTTTCGCTGTCGGAAGATTGCGTTGAACCTGGAGAGTTGGGACCCATGGAATGGGGAGCACGCAGGATTCCTTTCAAGGGTCTGCATTTGCTTTCCCAACCTCACCAATCGTCTCAGCCCCAAGAGTGTCCAGCCTTATGTCTTCTGCCGCTGGGGCTGTAGATGTGGTCAATCCTGGTTGCATGCCAGTCCCTGAACGCATTTTGGAAGAATTTCTCTCTGTTTTGCCCTGCTTGTTTCTTCTTTATGTTGGACATGTATCCTCAGAATGGGTCTGAGCTGATTTTCCCTGCTGGTTGTAGGCCGCTTGACACACACTTGATGCACTTACACAGAGATATCAAGACTTAGCTTTGAAGATGCTTACTAGTCGGATAGATACTTGTGCGATGAACAGGGTCTGGTGAGTCCAGTTGATTGAGCAAGGAGTAGGTCGTGTCCATTCCATATTCGGTTTTCGGAAGGGTATCTGTGCTCATTTCAAACTCGAGTTTTATGCGTCACCCCACCTCACCTTTCCCCTGAAGCAGGCATAAGTGTGTTTTCTAAAAGCGTGACTCTGTTCTGTTTGGGGATTCAGTGCATGGGGAGCGATTTTTACATTCCCTCGATAAGTGATATCATAAGTTTCTTTTTTTGTGGGACTTATTTCACTGAGGATGATCGTACCTAAATCCACTCAGGATGCTGCTACCAGCCTCATGACGTGGATTTCATGGCTGAGTGACACTCCATTGGACCTACGTAGCACCACTTGTCCACTTGTCCACTTGTCTTTGTCCACTTGTCCACTCGTCTTTGTCCACTTGGCTCTTTCCTGGGATATGAAACGTGTACCGGAGTGGAGGTTCTTGTCAAGACAGCAGCCCTCAACTTTGGGGTCCCTGTGTCTGGTTGATTTTTTCATTTTCCCAAGGTCAACGCCCATGTGTGGAAGTGCCCTATGCTCTGTGGTTCTGTGTTTTACATGTTTTGGGAAAGAGGATACACTTGTGAAGATTGGCTGTTGGCCATTGACATCCCGCCCATCAGCTTAACAAGGCTCCCTTGACTCCGTGGGCTGTCCTGCCTTTCTGGTTTTTAGACTTTTTTCGCCTGGCCCTTTTGCCCCCGGGGGGGGGCGAGAGATTTCTTTGTAGTGCTGATTTGCTCTCCCAGGTTGCTTGGTTGGCCAAAAAGGGCGTATGCGTTTTTTCCTGAATATATTCAGGAAAAAACGCATACGCCCTTTTTGGCCAACCGCATCATTGTCCACGTTCTGGCGCTTTTCATGTGCTATCGGGGCCATTCCGATGTACCCGTTGACATCCGTTTCCTGCAGTTCTGCCTTGCGTTCAGCGCCTCTTCGTAGCCTGACCTCAATATATTTGGGGGCGATAGTTATCGTTTAGAACTCTGCAGGTTTGGGAAGTGCAGTGCCCCTGAGCTCCATTTCCCAAGTCGCTTTTTTGTGAGTGGGACGCAACACGGCTGGATGGCTTCACGCCCTATTGTCGATCCGGGGTGGCAGGCTGAACCGCTGGTGAATTCTTCTTCGTGATGGGAAATGAGAGTGACATGTGCCCGACCAAACACCTCCAGCGAGTCTCTCATTGGTTCCCCCTCTTGCAGTTCATCCTGCGGACAAATTGCAGACGGTACGAAAGAGGCATGGAAAGGCGCCGAGTCTCCAAGTGGGGAGATTGTTAGTAAGGGGGCCTGAATGGAGAACACGAGCACCAGGAGATGAAAACTGAGGTGAATTTCAGAAAGCTTTCCCGATCCCACGGTGTAGCATCCGCTGGGTTTCCAATGAGTGCTTTCGCTGTCGGAAGATTGCGTTGAACCTGGAGAGTTGGGACCCATGGAATGGGGAGCACGCAGGATTCCTTTCAAGGGTCTGCATTTGCTTTCCCAACCTCACCAATCGTCTCAGCCCAAGAGTGTCCAGCCTTATGTCTTCTGCCACTGGGGCTGTAGATGTGGTCAATCCTGGTTGCATGCCAGTCCCTGAACGCATTTTGGAAGAATTTCTCTCTGTTTTGCCCTGCTTGTTTCTTCTTTATGTTGGAAATGTATCCTCAGAATGGGTCTGAGCTGATTTTCCCTGCTGGTTTTAGGCCGCTTTACACACACTTGATGCACTTACACAGAGATATCAAGACTTAGCTTTTAAGATGCTTACTAGTCGGATAGATACTTGTGCGATGAACAGGGTCTGGTGAGTCCAGTTGATTGAGCAAGGAGTAGATCGTGTCCATTCCATATTCGGTTTTCAGAAGGGTATCTGTGCTCATTTCAAACTCGAGTTTTATGCGTCACCCCACCTCACCTTTCCCCTGAAGCAGGCATAAGTGTGTTTTCTAAAAGCGTGACTCTGTTCTGTTTGGGGATTCAGTGCATGGGGAGCGATTTTTACATTCCCTCGATAAGTGATATCATAAGTTTCTTTTTTTGTGGGACTTATTTCACTGAGGATGATCGTACCTAAATCCACTCAGGATGCTGCTACCAGCCTCATGACGTGGATTTCATGGCTGAGTGACACTCCATTGGACCTACGTAGCACCACTTGTCCACTTGTCCACTTGTCCACTCGTCTTTGTCCACTTGGCTCTTTCCTGGGATATGAAACGTGTACCGGAGTGGAGGTTCTTGTCAAGACAGCAGCCCTCAACTTTGGGGTCCCTGTGTCTGGTTGATTTTTTCATTTTCCCAAGGTCAACGCCCATGTGTGGAAGTGCCCTATGCTCTGTGGTTCTGTGTTTTCCATGGTTTGGGAAAGAGGATACACTTGTGAAGATTGGCTGTTGGCCATTGACATCCCGCCCATCAGCTTAACAAGGCTCCCTTGACTCCGTGGCCTGTCCTGCCTTTCTGGTTTTTAGACTTTTTTCGCCTGGCCCTTTTGCCCCGGGGGGGGGGGGGCGAGAGATTTCTTTGTAGTGCTGATTTGCTCTCCCAGGTTGCTTGGTTGGCCAAAAAGGGCGTATGCGTTTTTTCCTGAATATATTCAGGAAAAAACGCATACGCCCTTTTTGGCCAACCACATCATTGTCCACGTTCTGGCACTTTTCATGTGCTATCGGGGCCATTCCGATGTAGCCGTTGACATCCGTTTCCTGCAATTCTGCCTTGCGTTCAACGCCTCTTCGTAGCCTGACCTCAATATATTTTGGGGCGATAGTTATCATTTAGAACTCTGCAGGTTTGGGAAGTGCAGTGCCCCTGAGCTCCATTTCCCAAGTCGCTTTTTTGTGAGTGGGACGCAACACGGCTGGATGGCTTCACGTCCTATTGTCGATCCGGGGTGGCAGGCTGAACCGCTGGTGAATTCTTCTTCGTGATGGGAAATGAGAGTGACATGTGCCCGACCAAACACCTCCAGCGAGTCTCTCATTGGTTCCCCCTCTTGCAGTTCATCCTGCGGACAAATTGCAGACGGTACGAAAGAGGCATGGAAAGGCGCCGAGTCTCCAAGTGGGGAGATTGTTAGTAAGGGGGCCAGAATGGAGAACACGAGCACCAGGAGATGAAAACTGAGGTGAGTTTCAGAAAGCTTTCCCGATCCCACGGTGTAGCATCCGCTGGGTTTCCAATGAGTGCTTTCGCTGTCGGAAGATTGCGTTGAACCTGGAGAGTTGGGACCCATGGAATGGGGAGCACGCAGGATTCCTTTCAAGGGTCTGCATTTGCTTTCCCAACCTCACCAATCGTCTCAGCCCCAAGAGTGTCCAGCCTTATGTCTTCTGCCGCTGGGGCTGTAGATGTGGTCAATCCTGGTTGCATGCCAGTCCCTGAACGCATTTTGGAAGAATTTCTCTCTGTTTTGCCCTGCTTGTTTCTTCTTTATGTTGGACATGTATCCTCAGAATGGGTCTGAGCTGATTTTCCCTGCTGGTTGTAGGCCGCTTGACACACACTTGATGCACTTACACAGAGATATCAAGACTTAGCTTTGAAGATGCTTACTAGTCGGATAGATACTTGTGCGATGAACAGGGTCTGGTGAGTCCAGTTGATTGAGCAAGGAGTAGGTCGTGTCCATTCCATATTCGGTTTTCGGAAGGGTATCTGTGCTCATTTCAAACTCGAGTTTTATGCGTCACCCCACCTCACCTTTCCCCTGAAGCAGGCATAAGTGTGTTTTCTAAAAGCGTGACTCTGTTCTGTTTGGGGATTCAGTGCATGGGGAGCGATTTTTACATTCCCTCGATAAGTGATATCATAAGTTTCTTTTTTGTGGGACTTATTTCACTGAGGATGATCGTACCTAAATCCACTCAGGATGCTGCTACCAGCCTCATGACGTGGATTTCATGGCTGAGTGACACTCCATTGGACCTACGTAGCACCACTTCTGCACTTGTCCACTTGTCCACTCGTCTTTGTCCACTTGGCTCTTTCCTGGGATATGAAACGTGTACCGGAGTGGAGGTTCTTGTCAAGACAGCAGCCCTCAACTTTGGGGTCCCTGTGTCTGGTTGATTTTTTCATTTTCCCAAGGTCAACGCCCATGTGTGGAAGTGCCCTATGCTCTGTGGTTCTGTGTTTTCCATGGTTTGGGAAAGAGGATACACTTGTGAAGATTGGCTGTTGGCCATTGACATCCCGCCCATCAGCTTAACAAGGCTCCCTTGACTCCGTGGCCTGTCCTGCCTTTCTGGTTTTTAGACTTTTTTCGCCTGGCCCTTTTGCCCCGGGGGGGGGGGCGAGAGATTTCTTTGTAGTGCTGATTTGCTCTCCCAGGTTGCTTGGTTGGCCAAAAAGGGCGTATGCGTTTTTTCCTGAATATATTCAGGAAAAAACGCATACGCCCTTTTTGGCCAACCACATCATTGTCCACGTTCTGGCACTTTTCATGTGCTATCGGGGCCATTCCGATGTAGCCGTTGACATCCGTTTCCTGCAATTCTGCCTTGCGTTCAACGCCTCTTCGTAGCCTGACCTCAATATATTTTGGGGCGATAGTTATCGTTTAGAACTCTGCAGGTTTGGGAAGTGCAGTGCCCCTGAGCTCCATTTCCCAAGTCGCTTTTTTGTGAGTGGGACGCAACACGGCTGGATGGCTTCACGCCCTATTGTCGATCCGGGGTGGCAGGCTGAACCGCTGGTGAATTCTTCTTCGTGATGGGAAATGAGAGTGACATGTGCCCGACCAAACACCTCCAGCGAGTCTCTCATTGGTTCCCCCTCTTGCAGTTCATCCTGCGGACAAATTGCAGACGGTACGAAAGAGGCATGGAAAGGCGCCGAGTCTCCAAGTGGGGAGATTGTTAGTAAGGGGGCCTGAATGGAGAACACGAGCACCAGGAGATGAAAACTGAGGTGAGTTTCAGAAAGCTTTCCCGATCCCACGGTGTAGCATCCGCTGGGTTTCCAATGAGTGCTTTCGCTGTCGGAAGATTGCGTTGAACCTGGAGAGTTGGGACCCATGGAATGGGGAGCACGCAGGATTCCTTTCAAGGGTCTGCATTTGCTTTCCCAACCTCACCAATCGTCTCAGCCCCAAGAGTGTCCAGCCTTATGTCTTCTGCCGCTGGGGCTGTAGATGTGGTCAATCCTGGTTGCATGCCAGTCCCTGAACGCATTTTGGAAGAATTTCTCTCTGTTTTGCCCTGCTTGTTTCTTCTTTATGTTGGAAATGTATCCTCAGAATGGGTCTGAGCTGATTTTCCCTGCTGGTTTTAGGCCGCTTGACACACACTTGATGCACTTACACAGAGATATCAAGACTTAGCTTTGAAGATGCTTACTAGTCGGATAGATACTTGTGCGATGAACAGGGTCTGGTGAGTCCAGTTGATTGAGCAAGGAGTAGGTCGTGTCCATTCCATATTCGGTTTTCGGAAGGGTATCTGTGCTCATTTCAAACTCGAGTTTTATGCGTCACCCCACCTCACCTTTCCCCTGAAGCAGGCATAAGTGTGTTTTCTAAAAGCGTGACTCTGTTCTGTTTGGGGATTCAGTTCATGGGGAGCGATTTTTACATTCCCTCGATAAGTGATATCATAAGTTTCTTTTTTGTGGGACTTATTTCACTGAGGATGATCGTACCTAAATCCACTCAGGATGCTGCTACCAGCCTCATGACGTGGATTTCATGGCTGAGTGACACTCCATTGGACCTACGTAGCACCACTTGTCCACTTGTCCACTTGTCTTTGTCCACTTGTCCACTCGTCTTTGTCCACTTGGCTCTTTCCTGGGATATGAAACGTGTACCGGAGTGGAGGTTCTTGTCAAGACAGCAGCCCTCAACTTTGGGGTCCCTGTGTCTGGTTGATTTTTTCATTTTCCCAAGGTCAACGCCCATGTGTGGAAGTGCCCTATGCTCTGTGGTTCTGTGTTTTCCATGGTTTGGGAAAGAGGATACACTTGTGAAGATTGGCTGTTGGCCATTGACATCCCGCCCATCAGCTTAACAAGGCTCCCTTGACTCCGTGGGCTGTCCTGCCTTTCTGGTTTTTAGACTTTTTTCGCCTGGCCCTTTTGCCCCGGGGGGGGGGCGAGAGATTTCTTTGTAGTGCTGATTTGCTCTCCCAGGTTGCTTGGTTGGCCAAAAAGGGCGTATGCGTTTTTTCCTGAATATATTCAGGAAAAAACGCATACGCCCTTTTTGGCCAACCACATCATTGTCCACGTTCTGGCGCTTTTCATGTGCTATCGGGGCCATTCCGATGTAGCCGTTGACATCCGTTTCCTGCAATTCTGCCTTGCGTTCAACGCCTCTTCGTAGCCTGACCTCAATATATTTTGGGGCGATAGTTATCGTTTAGAACTCTGCAGGTTTGGGAAGTGCAGTGCCCCTGAGCTCCATTTCCCAAGTCGCTTTTTTGTGAGTGGGACGCAACACGGCTGGATGGCTTCACGCCCTATTGTCGATCCGGGGTGGCAGGCTGAACCGCTGGTGAATTCTTCTTCGTGATGGGAAATGAGAGTGACATGTGCCCGACCAAACACCTCCAGCGAGTCTCTCATTGGTTCCCCCTCTTGCAGTTCATCCTGCGGACAAATTGCAGACGGTACGAAAGAGGCATGGAAAGGCGCCGAGTCTCCAAGTGGGGAGATTGTTAGTAAGGGGGCCTGAATGGAGAACACGAGCACCAGGAGATGAAAACTGAGGTGAGTTTCAGAAAGCTTTCCCGATCCCACGGTGTAGCATCCGCTGGGTTTCCAATGAGTGCTTTCGCTGTCGGAAGATTGCGTTGAACCTGGAGAGTTGGGACCCATGAAATGGGGAGCACGCAGGATTCCTTTCAAGGGTCTGCATTTGCTTTCCCAACCTCACCAATCGTCTCAGCCCCAAGAGTGTCCAGCCTTATGTCTTCTGCCGCTGGGGCTGTAGATGTGGTCAATCCTGGTTGCATGCCAGTCCCTGAACGCATTTTGGAAGAATTTCTCTCTGTTTTGCCCTGCTTGTTTCTTCTTTATGTTGGAAATGTATCCTCAGAATGGGTCTGAGCTGATTTTCCCTGCTGGTTTTAGGCCGCTTGACACACACTTGATGCACTTACACAGAGATATCAAGACTTAGCTTTGAAGATGCTTACTAGTCGGATAGATACTTGTGCGATGAACAGGGTCTGGTGAGTCCAGTTGATTGAGCAAGGAGTAGGTCGTGTCCATTCCATATTCGGTTTTCGGAAGGGTATCTGTGCTCATTTCAAACTCGAGTTTTATGCGTCACCCCACCTCACCTTTCCCCTGAAGCAGGCATAAGTGTGTTTTCTAAAAGCGTGACTCTGTTCTGTTTGGGGATTCAGTTCATGGGGAGCGATTTTTACATTCCCTCGATAAGTGATATCATAAGTTTCTTTTTTGTGGGACTTATTTCACTGAGGATGATCGTACCTAAATCCACTCAGGATGCTGCTACCAGCCTCATGACGTGGATTTCATGGCTGAGTGACACTCCATTGGACCTACGTAGCACCACTTCTGCACTTGTCCACTTGTCCACTCGTCTTTGTCCACTTGGCTCTTTCCTGGGATATGAAACGTGTACCGGAGTGGAGGTTCTTGTCAAGACAGCAGCCCTCAACTTTGGGGTCCCTGTGTCTGGTTGATTTTTTCATTTTCCCAAGGTCAACGCCCATGTGTGGAAGTGCCCTATGCTCTGTGGTTCTGTGTTTTACATGGTTTGGGAAAGAGGATACACTTGTGAAGATTGGCTGTTGGCCATTGACATCCCGCCCATCAGCTTAACAAGGCTCCCTTGACTCCGTGGGCTGTCCTGCCTTTCTGGTTTTTAGACTTTTTTCGCCTGGCCCTTTTGCCCCGGGGGGGGGGCGAGAGATTTCTTTGTAGTGCTGATTTGCTCTCCCAGGTTGCTTGGTTGGCCAAAAAGGGCGTATGCGTTTTTTCCTGAATATATTCAGGAAAAAACGCATACGCCCTTTTTGGCCAACCACATCATTGTCCACGTTCTGGCGCTTTTCATGTGCTATCGGGGCCATTCCGATGTAGCCGTTGACATCCGTTTCCTGCAATTCTGCCTTGCGTTCAACGCCTCTTCGTAGCCTGACCTCAATATATTTTGGGGCGATAGTTATCGTTTAGAACTCTGCAGGTTTGGGAAGTGCAGTGCCCCTGAGCTCCATTTCCCAAGTCGCTTTTTTGTGAGTGGGACGCAACACGGCTGGATGGTTTCACGCCCTATTGTCGATCCGGGGTGGCAGGCTGAACCGCTGGTGAATTCTTCTTCGTGATGGGAAATGAGAGTGACATGTGCCGGACCAAACACCTCCAGCGAGTCTCTCATTGGTTCCCCCTCTTGCAGTTCATCCTGCGGACAAATTGCAGACGGTACGAAAGAGGCATGGAAAGGCGCCGAGTCTCCAAGTGGGGAGATTGTTAGTAAGGGGGCCTGAATGGAGAACACGAGCACCAGGAGATGAAAACTGAGGTGAGTTTCAGAAAGCTTTCCCGATCCCACGGTGTAGCATCCGCTGGGTTTCCAATGAGTGCTTTCGCTGTCGGAAGATTGCGTTGAACCTGGAGAGTTGGGACCCATGGAATGGGGAGCACGCAGGATTCCTTTCAAGGGTCTGCATTTGCTTTCCCAACCTCACCAATCGTCTCAGCCCCAAGAGTGTCCAGCCTTATGTCTTCTGCCGCTGGGGCTGTAGATGTGGTCAATCCTGGTTGCATGCCAGTCCCTGAACGCATTTTGGAAGAATTTCTCTCTGTTTTGCCCTGCTTGTTTCTTCTTTATGTTGGAAATGTATCCTCAGAATGGGTCTGAGCTGATTTTCCCTGCTGGTTGTAGGCCGCTTGACACACACTTGATGCACTTACACAGAGATATCAAGACTTAGCTTTGAAGATGCTTACTAGTCGGATAGATACTTGTGCGATGAACAGGGTCTGGTGAGTCCAGTTGATTGAGCAAGGAGTAGGTCGTGTCCATTCCATATTCGGTTTTCGGAAGGGTATCTGTGCTCATTTCAAACTCGAGTTTTATGCGTCACCCCACCTCACCTTTCCCCTGAAGCAGGCATAAGTGTGTTTTCTAAAAGCGTGACTCTGTTCTGTTTGGGAATTCAGTTCATGGGGAGCGATTTTTACATTCCCTCGATAAGTGATATCATAAGTTTCTTTTTTGTGGGACTTATTTCACTGAGGATGATCGTACCTAAATCCACTCAGGATGCTGCTACCAGCCTCATGACGTGGATTTCATGACTGAGTGACACTCCATTGGGCCTACGTAGCACCACTTCTGCACTTGTCCACTTGTCCACTCGTCTTTGTCCACTTGGCTCTTTCCTGGGATATGAAACGTGTACCGGAGTGGAGGTTCTTGTCAAGACAGCAGCCCTCAACTTTGGGGTCCCTGTGTCTGGTTGATTTTTTCATTTTCCCAAGGTCAACGCCCATGTGTGGAAGTGCCCTATGCTCTGTGGTTCTGTGTTTTACATGGTTTGGGAAAGAGGATACACTTGTGAAGATTGGCTGTTGGCCATTGACATCCCGCCCATCAGCTTAACAAGGCTCCCTTGACTCCGTGGGCTGTCCTGCCTTTCTGGTTTTTAGACTTTTTTCGCCTGGCCCTTTTGCCCCGGGGGGGGGGCGAGAGATTTCTTTGTAGTGCTGATTTGCTCTCCCAGGTTGCTTGGTTGGCCAAAAAGGGCGTATGCGTTTTTTCCTGAATATATTCAGGAAAAAACGCATACGCCCTTTTTGGCCAACCACATCATTGTCCACGTTCTGGCGCTTTTCATGTGCTATCGGGGCCATTCCGATGTAGCCGTTGACATCCGTTTCCTGCAATTCTGCCTTGCGTTCAACGCCTCTTCGTAGCCTGACCTCAATATATTTTGGGGCGATAGTTATCGTTTAGAACTCTGCAGGTTTGGGAAGTGCAGTGCCCCTGAGCTCCATTTCCCAAGTCGCTTTTTTGTGAGTGGGACGCAACACGGCTGGATGGTTTCACGCCCTATTGTCGATCCGGGGTGGCAGGCTGAACCGCTGGTGAATTCTTCTTCGTGATGGGAAATGAGAGTGACATGTGCCGGACCAAACACCTCCAGCGAGTCTCTCATTGGTTCCCCCTCTTGCAGTTCATCCTGCGGACAAATTGCAGACGGTACGAAAGAGGCATGGAAAGGCGCCGAGTCTCCAAGTGGGGAGATTGTTAGTAAGGGGGCCTGAATGGAGAACACGAGCACCAGGAGATGAAAACTGAGGTGAGTTTCAGAAAGCTTTCCCGATCCCACGGTGTAGCATCCGCTGGGTTTCCAATGAGTGCTTTCGCTGTCGGAAGATTGCGTTGAACCTGGAGAGTTGGGACCCATGGAATGGGGAGCACGCAGGATTCCTTTCAAGGGTCTGCATTTGCTTTCCCAACCTCACCAATCGTCTCAGCCCCAAGAGTGTCCAGCCTTATGTCTTCTGCCGCTGGGGCTGTAGATGTGGTCAATCCTGGTTGCATGCCAGTCCCTGAACGCATTTTGGAAGAATTTCTCTCTGTTTTGCCCTGCTTGTTTCTTCTTTATGTTGGAAATGTATCCTCAGAATGGGTCTGAGCTGATTTTCCCTGCTGGTTGTAGGCCGCTTGACACACACTTGATGCACTTACACAGAGATATCAAGACTTAGCTTTTAAGATGCTTACTAGTCGGATAGATACTTGTGCGATGAACAGGGTCTGGTGAGTCCAGTTGATTGAGCAAGGAGTAGATCGTGTCCATTCCATATTCGGTTTTCAGAAGGGTATCTGTGCTCATTTCAAACTCGAGTTTTATGCGTCACCCCACCTCACCTTTCCCCTGAAGCAGGCATAAGTGTGTTTTCTAAAAGCGTGACTCTGTTCTGTTTGGGGATTCAGTGCATGGGGAGCGATTTTTACATTCCCTCGATAAGTGATATCATAAGTTTCTTTTTTTGTGGGACTTATTTCACTGAGGATGATCGTACCTAAATCCACTCAGGAGGCTGCTACCAGCCTCATGACGTGGATTTCATGGCTGAGTGACACTCCATTGGACCTACGTAGCACCACTTGTCCACTTGTCCACTTGTCTTTGTCCACTTGTCCACTTGGCTCTTTCCTGGGATATGAAACGTGTACCGGAGTGGAGGTTCTTGTCAAGACAGCAGCCCTCAACTTTGGGGTCCCTGTGTCTGGTTGATTTTTTCATTTTCCCAAGGTCAACGCCCATGTGTGGAAGTGCCCTATGCTCTGTGGTTCTGTGTTTTACATGGTTTGGGAAAGAGGATACACTTGTGAAGATTGGCTGTTGGCCATTGACATCCCGCCCATCAGCTTAACAAGGCTCCCTTGACTCCGTGGCCTGTCCTGCCTTTCTGGTTTTTAGACTTTTTTCGCCTGGCCCTTTTGCCCCGGGGGGGGGGGGGGCGAGAGATTTCTTTGTAGTGCTGATTTGCTCTCCCAGGTTGCTTGGTTGGCCAAAAAGGGCGTATGCGTTTTTTCCTGAATATATTCAGGAAAAAACGCATACGCCCTTTTTGGCCAACCACATCATTGTCCACGTTCTGGCGCTTTTCATGTGCTATCGGGGCCATTCCGATGTAGCCGTTGACATCCGTTTCCTGCAATTCTGCCTTGCGTTCAACGCCTCTTCGTAGCCTGACCTCAATATATTTTGGGGCGATAGTTATCGTTTAGAACTCTGCAGGTTTGGGAAGTGCAGTGCCCCTGAGCTCCATTTCCCAAGTCGCTTTTTTGTGAGTGGGACGCAACACGGCTGGATGGCTTCACGCCCTATTGTCGATCCGGGGTGGCAGGCTGAACCGCTGGTGAATTCTTCTTCGTGATGGGAAATGAGAGTGACATGTGCCCGACCAAACACCTCCAGCGAGTCTCTCATTGGTTCCCCCTCTTGCAGTTCATCCTGCGGACAAATTGCAGACGGTACGAAAGAGGCATGGAAAGGCGCCGAGTCTCCAAGTGGGGAGATTGTTAGTAAGGGGGCCTGAATGGAGAACACGAGCACCAGGAGATGAAAACTGAGGTGAGTTTCAGAAAGCTTTCCCGATCCCACGGTGTAGCATCCGCTGGGTTTCCAATGAGTGCTTTCGCTGTCGGAAGATTGCGTTGAACCTGGAGAGTTGGGACCCATGGAATGGGGAGCACGCAGGATTCCTTTCAAGGGTCTGCATTTGCTTTCCCAACCTCACCAATCGTCTCAGCCCCAAGAGTGTCCAGCCTTATGTCTTCTGCCGCTGGGGCTGTAGATGTGGTCAATCCTGGTTGCATGCCAGTCCCTGAACGCATTTTGGAAGAATTTCTCTCTGTTTTGCCCTGCTTGTTTCTTCTTTATGTTGGAAATGTATCCTCAGAATGGGTCTGAGCTGATTTTCCCTGCTGGTTTTAGGCCGCTTGACACACACTTGATGCACTTACACAGAGATATCAAGACTTAGCTTTTAAGATGCTTACTAGTCGGATAGATACTTGTGCGATGAACAGGGTCTGGTGAGTCCAGTTGATTGAGCAAGGAGTAGGTCGTGTCCATTCCATATTCGGTTTTCGGAAGGGTATCTGTGCTCATTTCAAACTCGAGTTTTATGCGTCACCCCACCTCACCTTTCCCCTGAAGCAGGCATAAGTGTGTTTTCTAAAAGCGTGACTCTGTTCTGTTTGGGGATTCAGTTCATGGGGAGCGATTTTTACATTCCCTCGATAAGTGATATCATAAGTTTCTTTTTTGTGGGACTTATTTCACTGAGGATGATCGTACCTAAATCCACTCAGGATGCTGCTACCAGCCTCATGACGTGGATTTCATGGCTGAGTGACACTCCATTGGACCTACGTAGCACCACTTCTGCACTTGTCCACTTGTCCACTCGTCTTTGTCCACTTGGCTCTTTCCTGGGATATGAAACGTGTACCGGAGTGGAGGTTCTTGTCAAGACAGCAGCCCTCAACTTTGGGGTCCCTGTGTCTGGTTGATTTTTTCATTTTCCCAAGGTCAACGCCCATGTGTGGAAGTGCCCTATGCTCTGTGGTTCTGTGTTTTACATGGTTTGGGAAAGAGGATACACTTGTGAAGATTGGCTGTTGGCCATTGACATCCCGCCCATCAGCTTAACAAGGCTCCCTTGACTCCGTGGCCTGTCCTGCCTTTCTGGTTTTTAGACTTTTTTCACCTGGCCCTTTTGCCCCGGGGGTGGGGCGAGAGATTTCTTTGTAGTGTTGATTTGCTCTCCCAGGTTGCTTGGTTGGCCAAAAAGGGCGTATGCGAAAAAACGCATACGCCCTTTTTGGCCAACCACATCATTGTCCACGTTCTGGCGCTTTTCATGTGCTATCGGGGCCATTCCGATGTAGCCGTTGACATCCGTTTCCTGCAATTCTGCCTTGCGTTCAACGCCTCTTCGTAGCCTGACCTCAATATATTTTGGGGCGATAGTTATCGTTTAGAACTCTGCAGGTTTGGGAAGTGCAGTGCCCCTGAGCTCCATTTCCCAAGTCGCTTTTTTGTGAGTGGGACGCAACACGGCTGGATGGCTTCACGCCCTATTGTCGATCCGGGGTGGCAGGCTGAACCGCTGGTGAATTCTTCTTCGTGATGGGAAATGAGAGTGACATGTGCCCGACCAAACACCTCCAGCGAGTCTCTCATTGGTTCCCCCTCTTGCAGTTCATCCTGCGGACAAATTGCAGACGGTACGAAAGAGGCATGGAAAGGCGCCGAGTCTCCAAGTGGGGAGATTGTTAGTAAGGGGGCCTGAATGGAGAACACGAGCACCAGGAGATGAAAACTGAGGTGAGTTTCAGAAAGCTTTCCCAATCCCACGGTGTAGCATCCGCTGGGTTTCCAATGAGTGCTTTCGCTGTAGGAAGATTGCGTTGAACCTGGAGAGTTGGGACCCATGGAATGGGGAGCACGCAGGATTCCTTTCAAGGGTCTGCATTTGCTTTCCCAACCTCACCAATCGTCTCAGCCCCAAGAGTGTCCAGCCTTATGTCTTCTGCCGCTGGGGCTGTAGATGTGGTCAATCCTGGTTGCATGCCAGTCCCTGAACGCATTTTGGAAGAATTTCTCTCTGTTTTGCCCTGCTTGTTTCTTCTTTATGTTGGAAATGTATCCTCAGAATGGGTCTGAGCTGATTTTCCCTGCTGGTTTTAGGCCGCTTGACACACACTTGATGCACTTACACAGAGATATCAAGACTTAGCTTTTAAGATGCTTACTAGTCGGATAGATACTTGTGCGATGAACAGGGTCTGGTGAGTCCAGTTGATGGAGCAAGGAGTAGGTCGTGTCCATTCCATATTCGGTTTTCGGAAGGGTATCTGTGCTCATTTCAAACTCGAGTTTTATGCGTCACCCCACCTCACCTTTCCCCTGAAGCAGGCATAAGTGTGTTTTCTAAAAGCGTGACTCTGTTCTGTTTGGGGATTCAGTTCATGGGGAGCGATTTTTACATTCCCTCGATAAGTGATATCATAAGTTTCTTTTTTGTGGGACTTATTTCACTGAGGATGATCGTACCTAAATCCACTCAGGATGCTGCTACCAGCCTCATGACGTGGATTTCATGGCTGAGTGACACTCCATTGGACCTACGTAGCACCACTTCTGCACTTGTCCACTTGTCCACTCGTCTTTGTCCACTTGGCTCTTTCCTGGGATATGAAACGTGTACCGGAGTGGAGGTTCTTGTCAAGACAGCAGCCCTCAACTTTGGGGTCCCTGTGTCTGGTTGATTTTTTCATTTTCCCAAGGTCAACGCCCATGTGTGGAAGTGCCCTATGCTCTGTGGTTCTGTGTTTTACATGGTTTGGGAAAGAGGATACACTTGTGAAGATTGGCTGTTGGCCATTGACATCCCGCCCATCAGCTTAACAAGGCTCCCTTGACTCCGTGGCCTGTCCTGCCTTTCTGGTTTTTAGACTTTTTTCACCTGGCCCTTTTGCCCCGGGGGGGGGGGCGAGAGATTTCTTTGTAGTGTTGATTTGCTCTCCCAGGTTGCTTGGTTGGCCAAAAAGGGCGTATGCGAAAAAACGCATACGCCCTTTTTGGCCAACCACATCATTGTCCACGTTCTGGCGCTTTTCATGTGCTATCGGGGCCATTCCGATGTAGCCGTTGACATCCGTTTCCTGCAATTCTGCCTTGCGTTCAACGCCTCTTCGTAGCCTGACCTCAATATATTTTGGGGCGATAGTTATCGTTTAGAACTCTGCAGGTTTGGGAAGTGCAGTGCCCCTGAGCTCCATTTCCCAAGTCGCTTTTTTGTGAGTGGGACGCAACACGGCTGGATGGCTTCACGTCCTATTGTCGATCCGGGGTGGCAGGCTGAACCGCTGGTGAATTCTTCTTCGTGATGGGAAATGAGAGTGACATGTGCCCGACCAAACACCTCCAGCGAGTCTCTCATTGGTTCCCCCTCTTGCAGTTCATCCTGCGGACAAATTGCAGACGGTACGAAAGAGGCATGGAAAGGCGCCGAGTCTCCAAGTGGGGAGATTGTTAGTAAGGGGGCCTGAATGGAGAACACGAGCACCAGGAGATGAAAACTGAGGTGAGTTTCAGAAAGCTTTCCCGATCCCACGGTGTAGCATCCGCTGGGTTTCCAATGAGTGCTTTCGCTGTCGGAAGATTGCGTTGAACCTGGAGAGTTGGGACCCATGGAATGGGGAGCACGCAGGATTCCTTTCAAGGGTCTGCATTTGCTTTCCCAACCTCACCAATCGTCTCAGCCCCAAGAGTGTCCAGCCTTATGTCTTCTGCCGCTGGGGCTGTAGATGTGGTCAATCCTGGTTGCATGCCAGTCCCTGAACGCATTTTGGAAGAATTTCTCTCTGTTTTGCCCTGCTTGTTTCTTCTTTATGTTGGAAATGTATCCTCAGAATGGGTCTGAGCTGATTTTCCCTGCTGGTTGTAGGCCGCTTGACACACACTTGATGCACTTACACAGAGATATCAAGACTTAGCTTTTAAGATGCTTACTAGTCGTATAGATACTTGTGCGATGAACAGGGTCTGGTGAGTCCAGTTGATTGAGCAAGGAGTAGGTCGTGTCCATTCCATATTCGGTTTTCGGAAGGGTATCTGTGCTCATTTCAAACTCGAGTTTCATGCGTCACCCCACCTCACCTTTCCCCTGAAGCAGGCATAAGTGTGTTTTCTAAAAGCGTGACTCTGTTCTGTTTGGGGATTCAGTGCATGGGGAGCGATTTTTACATTCCCTCGATAAGTGATATCATAAGTTTCTTTTTTTGTGGGACTTATTTCACTGAGGATGATCGTACCTAAATCCACTCAGGATGCTGCTACCAGCCTCATGACGTGGATTTCATGGCTGAGTGACACTCCATTGGACCTACGTAGCACCACTTCTGCACTTGTCCACTTGTCTTTGTCCACTTGTCCACTCGTCTTTGTCCACTTGGCTCTTTCCTGGGATATGAAACGTGTACCGGAGTGGAGGTTCTTGTCAAGACAGCAGCCCTCAACTTTGGGCTCCCTGTGTCTGGTTGATTTTTTCATTTTCCCAAGGTCAACCCCCATGTGTGGAAGTGCCCTATGCTCTGTGGTTCTGTGTTTTCCATGGTTTGGGAAAGAGGATACACTTGTGAATATTGGCTGTTGGCCATTGACATCCCGCCCATCAGCTTAACAAGGCTCCCTTGACTCCGTGGCCTGTCCTGCCTTTCTGGTTTTTAGACTTTTTTCGCCTGGCCCTTTTGCCCCGGGGGGGGGGGCGAGAGATTTCTTTGTAGTGTTGATTTGCTCTCCCAGGTTGCTTGGTTGGCCAAAAAGGGCGTATGCGTTTTTTCCTGAATATATTCAGGAAAAAACGCATACGCCCTTTTTGGCCAACCACATCATTGTCCACGTTCTGGCGCTTTTCATGTGCTATCGGGGCCATTCCGATGTAGCCATTGACATCCGTTTCCTGCAATTCTGCCTTGCGTTCAATGCCTCTTCGTAGCCTGACCTCAATATATTTTGGGGCGATAGTTATCGTTTAGAACTCTGCAGGTTTGGGAAGTGCAGTGCCCCTGAGCTCCATTTCCCAAGTCGCTTTTTTGTGAGTGGGACGCAACACGGCTGGATGGCTTCACGTCCTATTGTCGATCCGGGGTGGCAGGCTGAACCGCTGGTGAATTCTTCTTCGTGATGGGAAATGAGAGTGACATGTGCCCGACCAAACACCTCCAGCGAGTCTCTCATTGGTTCCCCCTCTTGCAGTTCATCCTGCGGACAAATTGCAGACGGTACGAAAGAGGCATGGAAAGGCGCCGAGTCTCCAAGTGGGGAGATTGTTAGTAAGGGGGCCTGAATGGAGAACACGAGCACCAGGAGATGAAAACTGAGGTGAGTTTCAGAAAGCTTTCCCGATCCCACGGTGTAGCATCCGCTGGGTTTCCAATGAGTGCTTTCGCTGTCGGAAGATTGCGTTGAACCTGGAGAGTTGGGACCCATGGAATGGGGAGCACGCAGGATTCCTTTCAAGGGTCTGCATTTGCTTTCCCAACCTCACCAATCGTCTCAGCCCCAAGAGTGTCCAGCCTTATGTCTTCTGCCGCTGGGGCTGTAGATGTGGTCAATCCTGGTTGCATGCCAGTCCCTGAACGCATTTTGGAAGAATTTCTCTCTGTTTTGCCCTGCTTGTTTCTTCTTTATGTTGGAAATGTATCCTCAGAATGGGTCTGAGCTGATTTTCCCTGCTGGTTTTAGGCCGCTTTACACACACTTGATGCACTTACACAGAGATATCAAGACTTAGCTTTGAAGATGCTTACTAGTCGGATAGATACTTGTGCGATGAACAGGGTCTGGTGAGTCCAGTTGATTGAGCAAGGAGTAGGTCGTGTCCATTCCATATTCGGTTTTCGGAAGGGTATCTGTGCTCATTTCAAACTCGAGTTTCATGCGTCACCCCACCTCACCTTTCCCCTGAAGCAGGCATAAGTGTGTTTTCTAAAAGCGTGACTCTGTTCTGTTTGGGGATTCAGTGCATGGGGAGCGATTTTTACATTCCCTCGATAAGTGATATCATAAGTTTCTTTTTTTGTGGGACTTATTTCACTGAGGATGATCGTACCTAAATCCACTCAGGATGCTGCTACCAGCCTCATGACGTGGATTTCATGGCTGAGTGACACTCCATTGGACCTACGTAGCACCACTTCTGCACTTGTCCACTTGTCTTTGTCCACTTGTCCACTCGTCTTTGTCCACTTGGCTCTTTCCTGGGATATGAAACGTGTACCGGAGTGGAGGTTCTTGTCAAGACAGCAGCCCTCAACTTTGGGGTCCCTGTGTCTGGTTGATTTTTTCATTTTCCCAAGGTCAACGCCCATGTGTGGAAGTGCCCTATGCTCTGTGGTTCTGTGTTTTCCATGGTTTGGGAAAGAGGATACACTTGTGAAGATTGGCTGTTGGCCATTGACATCCCGCCCATCAGCTTAACAAGGCTCCCTTGACTCCGTGGCCTGTCCTGCCTTTCTGGTTTTTAGACTTTTTTCGCCTGGCCCTTTTGCCCCGGGGGGGGGGGGCGAGAGATTTCTTTGTAGTGCTGATTTGCTCTCCCAGGTTGCTTGGTTGGCCAAAAAGGGCGTATGCGTTTTTTCCTGAATATATTCAGGAAAAAACGCATACGCCCTTTTTGGCCAACCACATCATTGTCCACGTTCTGGCGCTTTTCATGTGCTATCGGGGCCATTCCGATGTAGCCATTGACATCCGTTTCCTGCAATTCTGCCTTGCGTTCAATGCCTCTTCGTAGCCTGACCTCAATATATTTTGGGGCGATAGTTATCGTTTAGAACTCTGCAGGTTTGGGAAGTGCAGTGCCCCTGAGCTCCATTTCCCAAGTCGCTTTTTTGTGAGTGGGACGCAACACGGCTGGATGGCTTCACGTCCTATTGTCGATCCGGGGTGGCAGGCTGAACCGCTGGTGAATTCTTCTTCGTGATGGGAAATGAGAGTGACATGTGCCCGACCAAACACCTCCAGCGAGTCTCTCATTGGTTCCCCCTCTTGCAGTTCATCCTGCGGACAAATTGCAGACGGTACGAAAGAGGCATGGAAAGGCGCCGAGTCTCCAAGTGGGGAGATTGTTAGTAAGGGGGCCTGAATGGAGAACACGAGCACCAGGAGATGAAAACTGAGGTGAGTTTCAGAAAGCTTTCCCGATCCCACGGTGTAGCATCCGCTGGGTTTCCAATGAGTGCTTTCGCTGTCGGAAGATTGCGTTGAACCTGGAGAGTTGGGACCCATGGAATGGGGAGCACGCAGGATTCCTTTCAAGGGTCTGCATTTGCTTTCCCAACCTCACCAATCGTCTCAGCCCCAAGAGTGTCCAGCCTTATGTCTTCTGCCGCTGGGGCTGTAGATGTGGTCAATCCTGGTTGCATGCCAGTCCCTGAACGCATTTTGGAAGAATTTCTCTCTGTTTTGCCCTGCTTGTTTCTTCTTTATGTTGGAAATGTATCCTCAGAATGGGTCTGAGCTGATTTTCCCTGCTGGTTTTAGGCCGCTTTACACACACTTGATGCACTTACACAGAGATATCAAGACTTAGCTTTGAAGATGCTTACTAGTCGGATAGATACTTGTGCGATGAACAGGGTCTGGTGAGTCCAGTTGATTGAGCAAGGAGTAGGTCGTGTCCATTCCATATTCGGTTTTCGGAAGGGTATCTGTGCTCATTTCAAACTCGAGTTTCATGCGTCACCCCACCTCACCTTTCCCCTGAAGCAGGCATAAGTGTGTTTTCTAAAAGCGTGACTCTGTTCTGTTTGGGGATTCAGTGCATGGGGAGCGATTTTTACATTCCCTCGATAAGTGATATCATAAGTTTCTTTTTTTGTGGGACTTATTTCACTGAGGATGATCGTACCTAAATCCACTCAGGATGCTGCTACCAGCCTCATGACGTGGATTTCATGGCTGAGTGACACTCCATTGGACCTACGTAGCACCACTTCTGCACTTGTCCACTTGTCTTTGTCCACTTGTCCACTCGTCTTTGTCCACTTGGCTCTTTCCTGGGATATGAAACGTGTACCGGAGTGGAGGTTCTTGTCAAGACAGCAGCCCTCAACTTTGGGGTCCCTGTGTCTGGTTGATTTTTTCATTTTCCCAAGGTCAACGCCCATGTGTGGAAGTGCCCTATGCTCTGTGGTTCTGTGTTTTCCATGGTTTGGGAAAGAGGATACACTTGTGAAGATTGGCTGTTGGCCATTGACATCCCGCCCATCAGCTTAACAAGGCTCCCTTGACTCCGTGGCCTGTCCTGCCTTTCTGGTTTTTAGACTTTTTTCGCCTGGCCCTTTTGCCCCGGGGGGGGGGGGGCGAGAGATTTCTTTGTAGTGCTGATTTGCTCTCCCAGGTTGCTTGGTTGGCCAAAAAGGGCGTATGCGTTTTTTCCTGAATATATTCAGGAAAAAACGCATACGCCCTTTTTGGCCAACCACATCATTGTCCACGTTCTGGCGCTTTTCATGTGCTATCGGGGCCATTCCGATGTAGCCATTGACATCCGTTTCCTGCAATTCTGCCTTGCGTTCAATGCCTCTTCGTAGCCTGACCTCAATATATTTTGGGGCGATAGTTATCGTTTAGAACTCTGCAGGTTTGGGAAGTGCAGTGCCCCTGAGCTCCATTTCCCAAGTCGCTTTTTTGTGAGTGGGACGCAACACGGCTGGATGGCTTCACGTCCTATTGTCGATCCGGGGTGGCAGGCTGAACCGCTGGTGAATTCTTCTTCGTGATGGGAAATGAGAGTGACATGTGCCCGACCAAACACCTCCAGCGAGTCTCTCATTGGTTCCCCCTCTTGCAGTTCATCCTGCGGACAAATTGCAGACGGTACGAAAGAGGCATGGAAAGGCGCCGAGTCTCCAAGTGGGGAGATTGTTAGTAAGGGGGCCTGAATGGAGAACACGAGCACCAGGAGATGAAAACTGAGGTGAGTTTCAGAAAGCTTTCCCGATCCCACGGTGTAGCATCCGCTGGGTTTCCAATGAGTGCTTTCGCTGTCGGAAGATTGCGTTGAACCTGGAGAGTTGGGACCCATGGAATGGGGAGCACGCAGGATTCCTTTCAAGGGTCTGCATTTGCTTTCCCAACCTCACCAATCGTCTCAGCCCCAAGAGTGTCCAGCCTTATGTCTTCTGCCGCTGGGGCTGTAGATGTGGTCAATCCTGGTTGCATGCCAGTCCCTGAACGCATTTTGGAAGAATTTCTCTCTGTTTTGCCCTGCTTGTTTCTTCTTTATGTTGGAAATGTATCCTCAGAATGGGTCTGAGCTGATTTTCCCTGCTGGTTTTATGCCGCTTGACACACACTTGATGCACTTACACAGAGATATCAAGACTTAGCTTTGAAGATGCTTACTAGTCGGATAGATACTTGTGCGATGAACAGGGTCTGGTGAGTCCAGTTGATTGAGCAAGGAGTAGGTCGTGTCCATTCCATATTCGGTTTTCGGACGGGTATCTGTGCTCATTTCAAACTCGAGTTTTATGCGTCACCCCACCTCACCTTTCCCCTGAAGCAGGCATAAGTGTGTTTTCTAAAAGCGTGACTCTGTTCTGTTTGGGGATTCAGTTCATGGGGAGCGATTTTTACATTCCCTCGATAAGTGATATCATAAGTTTCTTTTTTGTGGGACTTATTTCACTGAGGATGATCGTACCTAAATCCACTCAGGATGCTGCTACCAGCCTCATGACGTGGATTTCATGGCTGAGTGACACTCCATTGGACCTACGTAGCACCACTTCTGCACTTGTCCACTTGTCCACTCGTCTTTGTCCACTTGGCTCTTTCCTGGGATATGAAACGTGTACCGGAGTGGAGGTTCTTGTCAAGACAGCAGCCCTCAACTTTGGGGTCCCTGTGTCTGGTTGATTTTTTCATTTTCCCAAGGTCAACGCCCATGTGTGGAAGTGCCCTATGCTCTGTGGTTCTGTGTTTTCCATGGTTTGGGAAAGAGGATACACTTGTGAAGATTGGCTGTTGGCCATTGACATCCCGCCCATCAGCTTAACAAGGCTCCCTTGACTCCGTGGCCTGTCCTGCCTTTCTGGTTTTTAGACTTTTTTCGCCTGGCCCTTTTGCCCCGGGGGGGGGGGCGAGAGATTTCTTTGTAGTGCTGATTTGCTCTCCCAGGTTGCTTGGTTGGCCAAAAAGGGCGTATGCGTTTTTTCCTGAATATATTCAGGAAAAAACGCATACGCCCTTTTTGGCCAACCACATCATTGTCCACGTTCTGGCGCTTTTCATGTGCTATCGGGGCCATTCCGATGTACCCGTTGACATCCGTTTCCTGCAATTCTGCCTTGCGTTCAACGCCTCTTCGTAGCCTGACCTCAATATATTTTGGGGCGATAGTTATCGTTTAGAACTCTGCAGGTTTGGGAAGTGCAGTGCCCCTGAGCTCCATTTCCCAAGTCGCTTTTTTGTGAGTGGGACGCAACACGGCTGGATGGCTTCACGTCCTATTGTCGATCCGGGGTGGCAGGCTGAACCGCTGGTGAATTCTTCTTCGTGATGGGAAATGAGAGTGACATGTGCCCCACCAAACACCTCCAGCGAGTCTCTCATTGGTTCCCCCTCTTGCAGTTCATCCTGCGGACAAATTGCAGACGGTACGAAAGAGGCATGGAAAGGCGCCGAGTCTCCAAGTGGGGAGATTGTTAGTAAGGGGGCCTGAATGGAGAACACGAGCACCAGGAGATGAAAACTGAGGTGAGTTTCAGAAAGCTTTCGCGATCCCACGGTGTAGCATCCGCTGGGTTTCCAATGAGTGCTTTCGCTGTCGGAAGATTGCGTTGAACCTGGAGAGTTGGGACCCATGGAATGGGGAGCACGCAGGATTCCTTTCAAGGGTCTGCATTTGCTTTCCCAACCTCACCAATCGTCTCAGCCCCAAGAGTGTCCAGCCTTATGTCTTCTGCCGCTGGGGCTGTAGATGTGGTCAATCCTGGTTGCATGCCAGTCCCTGAACGCATTTTGGAAGAATTTCTCTCTGTTTTGCCCTGCTTGTTTCTTCTTTATGTTGGAAATGTATCCTCAGAATGGGTCTGAGCTGATTTTCCCTGCTGGTTGTAGGCCGCTTGACACACACTTGATGCACTTACACAGAGATATCAAGACTTAGCTTTGAAGATGCTTACTAGTCGGATAGATACTTGTGCGATGAACAGGGTCTGGTGAGTCCAGTTGATTGAGCAAGGAGTAGGTCGTGTCCATTCCATATTCGGTTTTCGGAAGGGTATCTGTGCTCATTTACTACTCGAGTTTTATGCGTCACCCCACCTCACCTTTCCCCTGAAGCAGGCATAAGTGTGTTTTCTAAAAGCGTGACTCTGTTCTGTTTGGGGATTCAGTGCATGGGGAGCGATTTTTACATTCCCTCGATAAGTGATATCATAAGTTTCTTTTTTTGTGGGACTTATTTCACTGAGGATGATCGTACCTAAATCCACTCAGGATGCTGCTACCAGCCTCATGACGTGGATTTCATGGCTGAGTGACACTCCATTGGACCTACGTAGCACCACTTGTCCACTTGTCCACTTGTCTTTGTCCACTTGTCCACTCGTCTTTGTCCACTTGGCTCTTTCCTGGGATATGAAACGTGTACCGGAGTGGAGGTTCTTGTCAAGACAGCAGCCCTCAACTTTGGGGTCCCTGTGTCTGGTTGATTTTTTCATTTTCCCAAGGTCAACGCCCATGTGTGGAAGTGCCCTATGCTCTGTGGTTCTGTGTTTTCCATGGTTTGGGAAAGAGGATACACTTGTGAAGATTGGCTGTTGGCCATTGACATCCCGCCCATCAGCTTAACAAGGCTCCCTTGACTCCGTGGCCTGTCCTGCCTTTCTGGTTTTTAGACTTTTTTCGCCTGGCCCTTTTGCCCCGGGGGGGGGGGGGCGAGAGATTTCTTTGTAGTGCTGATTTGCTCTCCCATGTTGCTTGGTTGGCCAAAAAGGGCGTATGCGTTTTTTCCTGAATATATTCAGGAAAAAACGCATACGCCCTTTTTGGCCAACCACATCATTGTCCACGTTCTGGCGCTTTTCATGTGCTATCGGGGCCATTCCGATGTAGCCGTTGACATCCGTTTCCTGCAATTCTGCCTTGCGTTCAACGCCTCTTCGTAGCCTGACCTCAATATATTTTGGGGCGATAGTTATCGTTTAGAACTCTGCAGGTTTGGGAAGTGCAGTGCCCCTGAGCTCCATTTCCCAAGTCGCTTTTTTGTGAGTGGGACGCAACACGGCTGGATGGCTTCACGTCCTATTGTCGATCCGGGGTGGCAGGCTGAACCGCTGGTGAATTCTTCTTCATGATGGGAAATGAGAGTGACATGTGCCCCACCAAACACCTCCAGCGAGTCTCTCATTGGTTCCCCCTCTTGCAGTTCATCCTGCGGACAAATTGCAGACGGTACGAAAGAGGCATGGAAAGGCGCCGAGTCTCCAAGTGGGGAGATTGTTAGTAAGGGGGCCTGAATGGAGAACACGAGCACCAGGAGATGAAAACTGAGGTGAGTTTCAGAAAGCTTTCCCGATCCCACGGTGTAGCATCCGCTGGGTTTCCAATGAGTGCTTTCGCTGTCGGAAGATTGCGTTGAACCTGGAGAGTTGGGACCCATGGAATGGGGAGCACGCAGGATTCCTTTCAAGGGTCTGCATTTGCTTTCCCAACCTCACCAATCGTCTCAGCCCCAAGAGTGTCCAGCCTTATGTCTTCTGCCGCTGGGGCTGTAGATGTGGTCAATCCTGGTTGCATGCCAGTCCCTGAACGCATTTTGGAAGAATTTCTCTCTGTTTTGCCCTGCTTGTTTCTTCTTTATGTTGGAAATGTATCCTCAGAATGGGTCTGAGCTGATTTTCCCTGCTGGTTTTAGGCCGCTTGACACACACTTGATGCACTTACACAGAGATATCAAGACTTAGCTTTGAAGATGCTTACTAGTCGGATAGATACTTGTGCGATGAACAGGGTCTGGTGAGTCCAGTTGATTGAGCAAGGAGTAGGTCGTGTCCATTCCATATTCGGTTTTCGGAAGGGTATCTGTGCTCATTTCAAACTCGAGTTTTATGCGTCACCCCACCTCACCTTTCCCCTGAAGCAGGCATAAGTGTGTTTTCTAAAAGCGTGACTCTGTTCTGTTTGGGGATTCAGTGCATGGGGAGCGATTTTTACATTCCCTCGATAAGTGATATCATAAGTTTCTTTTTTTGTGGGACTTATTTCACTGAGGATGATCGTACCTAAATCCACTCAGGATGCTGCTACCAGCCTCATGACGTGGATTTCATGGCTGAGTGACACTCCATTGGACCTACGTAGCACCACTTGTCCACTTGTCCACTTGTCTTTGTCCACTTGTTCACTCGTCTTTGTCCACTTGGCTCTTTCCTGGGATATGAAACGTGTACCGGAGTGGAGGTTCTTGTCAAGACAGCAGCCCTCAACTTTGGGGTCCCTGTGTCTGGTTGATTTTTTCATTTTCCCAAGGTCAACGCCCATGTGTGGAAGTGCCCTATGCTCTGTGGTTCTGTGTTTTCCATGGTTTGGGAAAGAGGATACACTTGTGAAGATTGGCTGTTGGCCATTGACATCCCGCCCATCAGCTTAACAAGGCTCCCTTGACTCCGTGGGCTGTCCTGCCTTTCTGGTTTTTAGACTTTTTTCGCCTGGCCCTTTTGCCCCGGGGGGGGCGGGCGAGAGATTTCTTTGTAGTGCTGATTTGCTCTCCCAGGTTGCTTGGTTGGCCAAAAAGGGCGTATGCGTTTTTTCCTGAATATATTCAGGAAAAAAACGCATACGCCCTTTTTGGCCAACCACATCATTGTCCACGTTCTGGCGCTTTTCATGTGCTATCGGGGCCATTCCGATGTAGCCGTTGACATCCGTTTCCTGCAATTCTGCCTTGCGTTCAACGCCTCTTCGTAGCCTGACCTCAATATATTTTGGGGCGATAGTTATCGTTTAGAACTCTGCAGGTTTGGGAAGTGCAGTGCCCCTGAGCTCCATTTCCCAAGTCGCTTTTTTGTGAGTGGGACGCAACACGGCTGGATGGCTTCACGTCCTATTGTCGATCCGGGGTGGCAGGCTGAACCGCTGGTGAATTCTTCTTCGTGATGGGAAATGAGAGTGACATGTGCCCCACCAAACACCTCCAGCGAGTCTCTCATTGGTTCCCCCTCTTGCAGTTCATCCTGCGGACAAATTGCAGACGGTACGAAAGAGGCATGGAAAGGCGCCGAGTCTCCAAGTGGGGAGATTGTTAGTAAGGGGGCCTGAATGGAGAACACGAGCACCAGGAGATGAAAACTGAGGTGAGTTTCAGAAAGCTTTCCCGATCCCACGGTGTAGCATCCGCTGGGTTTCCAATGAGTGCTTTCGCTGTCGGAAGATTGCGTTGAACCTGGAGAGTTGGGACCCATGGAATGGGGAGCACGCAGGATTCCTTTCAAGGGTCTGCATTTGCTTTCCCAACCTCACCAATCGTCTCAGCCCCAAGAGTGTCCAGCCTTATGTCTTCTGCCGCTGGGGCTGTAGATGTGGTCAATCCTGGTTGCATGCCAGTCCCTGAACGCATTTTGGAAGAATTTCTCTCTGTTTTGCCCTGCTTGTTTCTTCTTTATGTTGGAAATGTATCCTCAGAATGGGTCTGAGCTGATTTTCCCTGCTGGTTTTAGGCCGCTTGACACACACTTGATGCACTTACACAGAGATATCAAGACTTAGCTTTGAAGATGCTTACTAGTCGGATAGATACTTGTGCGATGAACAGGGTCTGGTGAGTCCAGTTGATTGAGCAAGGAGTAGGTCGTGTCCATTCCATATTCGGTTTTCGGACGGGTATCTGTGCTCATTTCAAACTCGAGTTTTATGCGTCACCCCACCTCACCTTTCCCCTGAAGCAGGCATAAGTGTGTTTTCTAAAAGCGTGACTCTGTTCTGTTTGGGGATTCAGTTCATGGGGAGCGATTTTTACATTCCCTCGATAAGTGATATCATAAGTTTCTTTTTTGTGGGACTTATTTCACTGAGGATGATCGTACCTAAATCCACTCAGGATGCTGCTACCAGCCTCATGACGTGGATTTCATGGCTGAGTGACACTCCATTGGACCTACGTAGCACCACTTCTGCACTTGTCCACTTGTCCACTCGTCTTTGTCCACTTGGCTCTTTCCTGGGATATGAAACGTGTACCGGAGTGGAGGTTCTTGTCAAGACAGCAGCCCTCAACTTTGGGGTCCCTGTGTCTGGTTGATTTTTTCATTTTCCCAAGGTCAACGCCCATGTGTGGAAGTGCCCTATGCTCTGTGGTTCTGTGTTTTCCATGGTTTGGGAAAGAGGATACACTTGTGAAGATTGGCTGTTGGCCATTGACATCCCGCCCATCAGCTTAACAAGGCTCCCTTGACTCCGTGGCCTGTCCTGCCTTTCTGGTTTTTAGACTTTTTTCGCCTGGCCCTTTTGCCCCGGGGGGGGGGCGAGAGATTTCTTTGTAGTGCTGATTTGCTCTCCCAGGTTGCTTGGTTGGCCAAAAAGGGCGTATGCGTTTTTTCCTGAATATATTCAGGAAAAAACGCATACGCCCTTTTTGGCCAACCACATCATTGTCCACGTTCTGGCGCTTTTCATGTGCTATCGGGGCCATTCCGATGTAGCCGTTGACATCCGTTTCCTGCAATTCTGCCTTGCGTTCAACGCCTCTTCGTAGCCTGACCTCAATATATTTTGGGGCGATAGTTATCGTTTAGAACTCTGCAGGTTTGGGAAGTGCAGTGCCCCTGAGCTCCATTTCCCAAGTCGCTTTTTTGTGAGTGGGACGCAACACGGCTGGATGGCTTCACGTCCTATTGTCGATCCGGGGTGGCAGGCTGAACCGCTGGTGAATTCTTCTTCGTGATGGGAAATGAGAGTGACATGTGCCCCACCAAACACCTCCAGCGAGTCTCTCATTGGTTCCCCCTCTTGCAGTTCATCCTGCGGACAAATTGCAGACGGTACGAAAGAGGCATGGAAAGGCGCCGAGTCTCCAAGTGGGGAGATTGTTAGTAAGGGGGCCTGAATGGAGAACACGAGCACCAGGAGATGAAAACTGAGGTGAGTTTCAGAAAGCTTTCGCGATCCCACGGTGTAGCATCCGCTGGGTTTCCAATGAGTGCTTTCGCTGTCGGAAGATTGCGTTGAACCTGGAGAGTTGGGACCCATGGAATGGGGAGCACGCAGGATTCCTTTCAAGGGTCTGCATTTGCTTTCCCAACCTCACCAATCGTCTCAGCCCCAAGAGTGTCCAGCCTTATGTCTTCTGCCGCTGGGGCTGTAGATGTGGTCAATCCTGGTTGCATGCCAGTCCCTGAACGCATTTTGGAAGAATTTCTCTCTGTTTTGCCCTGCTTGTTTCTTCTTTATGTTGGAAATGTATCCTCAGAATGGGTCTGAGCTGATTTTCCCTGCTGGTTGTAGGCCGCTTGACACACACTTGATGCACTTACACAGAGATATCAAGACTTAGCTTTGAAGATGCTTACTAGTCGGATAGATACTTGTGCGATGAACAGGGTCTGGTGAGTCCAGTTGATTGAGCAAGGAGTAGGTCGTGTCCATTCCATATTCGGTTTTCGGAAGGGTATCTGTGCTCATTTCAAACTCGAGTTTTATGCGTCACCCCACCTCACCTTTCCCCTGAAGCAGGCATAAGTGTGTTTTCTAAAAGCGTGACTCTGTTCTGTTTGGGGATTCAGTGCATGGGGAGCGATTTTTACATTCCCTCGATAAGTGATATCATAAGTTTCTTTTTTTGTGGGACTTATTTCACTGAGGATGATCGTACCTAAATCCACTCAGGATGCTGCTACCAGCCTCATGACGTGGATTTCATGGCTGAGTGACACTCCATTGGACCTACGTAGCACCACTTGTCCACTTGTCCACTTGTCTTTGTCCACTTGTCCACTCGTCTTTGTCCACTTGGCTCTTTCCTGGGATATGAAACGTGTACCGGAGTGGAGGTTCTTGTCAAGACAGCAGCCCTCAACTTTGGGGTCCCTGTGTCTGGTTGATTTTTTCATTTTCCCAAGGTCAACGCCCATGTGTGGAAGTGCCCTATGCTCTGTGGTTCTGTGTTTTCCATGGTTTGGGAAAGAGGATACACTTGTGAAGATTGGCTGTTGGCCATTGACATCCCGCCCATCAGCTTAACAAGGCTCCCTTGACTCCGTGGCCTGTCCTGCCTTTCTGGTTTTTAGACTTTTTTCGCCTGGCCCTTTTGCCCCGGGGGGGGGGGGGCGAGAGATTTCTTTGTAGTGCTGATTTGCTCTCCCATGTTGCTTGGTTGGCCAAAAAGGGCGTATGCGTTTTTTCCTGAATATATTCAGGAAAAAACGCATACGCCCTTTTTGGCCAACCACATCATTGTCCACGTTCTGGCGCTTTTCATGTGCTATCGGGGCCATTCCGATGTAGCCGTTGACATCCGTTTCCTGCAATTCTGCCTTGCGTTCAACGCCTCTTCGTAGCCTGACCTCAATATATTTTGGGGCGATAGTTATCGTTTAGAACTCTGCAGGTTTGGGAAGTGCAGTGCCCCTGAGCTCCATTTCCCAAGTCGCTTTTTTGTGAGTGGGACGCAACACGGCTGGATGGCTTCACGTCCTATTGTCGATCCGGGGTGGCAGGCTGAACCGCTGGTGAATTCTTCTTCATGATGGGAAATGAGAGTGACATGTGCCCCACCAAACACCTCCAGCGAGTCTCTCATTGGTTCCCCCTCTTGCAGTTCATCCTGCGGACAAATTGCAGACGGTACGAAAGAGGCATGGAAAGGCGCCGAGTCTCCAAGTGGGGAGATTGTTAGTAAGGGGGCCTGAATGGAGAACACGAGCACCAGGAGATGAAAACTGAGGTGAGTTTCAGAAAGCTTTCCCGATCCCACGGTGTAGCATCCGCTGGGTTTCCAATGAGTGCTTTCGCTGTCGGAAGATTGCGTTGAACCTGGAGAGTTGGGACCCATGGAATGGGGAGCACGCAGGATTCCTTTCAAGGGTCTGCATTTGCTTTCCCAACCTCACCAATCGTCTCAGCCCCAAGAGTGTCCAGCCTTATGTCTTCTGCCGCTGGGGCTGTAGATGTGGTCAATCCTGGTTGCATGCCAGTCCCTGAACGCATTTTGGAAGAATTTCTCTCTGTTTTGCCCTGCTTGTTTCTTCTTTATGTTGGAAATGTATCCTCAGAATGGGTCTGAGCTGATTTTCCCTGCTGGTTTTAGGCCGCTTGACACACACTTGATGCACTTACACAGAGATATCAAGACTTAGCTTTGAAGATGCTTACTAGTCGGATAGATACTTGTGCGATGAACAGGGTCTGGTGAGTCCAGTT